>NW_027021328.1:0-42129 GCF_036884655.1 Musa acuminata AAA Group | reverse complement strand
TGCTTTCTATTGTATAATTCTCCGATAGGTTAGACAAAGTATCTCTCGGTAGAATATGTTGAGTTTGCAATTGCATCTTAGATGTCAAGAACAAAGAGAAAGCTACTAGTTTTGTGACTGTTTTCTATTGTATAATTCTCCGATAGGATAGACAAAGTATCTCTCGGTAGAATATGTTGAGTTTGCAATTGCATCTTAGATGTCAAGGACAAAGAGAAAGCTACTAGTTTTGTGACTGCTTTCTATTGTATAATTCTCCGATAGGTTAGACAAAGTATCTCTCGGTAGAATATGTTGAGTTTGCAATTGCATCTTAGATGTCAAGGACAAAGAGAATGCTACTAGTTTTGTGACTGCTTTCTATTGTATAATTCTCCGATAGGTTAGACAAAGTATCTCTCGGTAGAATATGTTGAGTTTGCAATTGCATCTTAGATGTCAAGGACAAAGAAAAAGCTACTAGTTTTGTGACTGCTTTCGATTTGTATAATTCTCTGATATGTTAGACAAAGCATCTCTCGGTAGAATATGTTGAGTTTGCAATTGTATCTTAGATATCAAGGACAAAGAGAAAGCTACTAGTTTTGCGACTGCTTTCTATTGTATAATTCTCCGATAGGTTAGACAAAGTATCTCTCGGTAGAATATGTTGAGTTTGCAATTGCATCTTAGATGTCAAGAACAAAGAGAAAGCTACTAGTTTTGTGACTGTTTTCTATTGTATAATTCTCCGATAGGATAGACAAAGTATCTCTCGGTAGAATATGTTGAGTTTGCAATTGCATCTTAGATGTCAAGGACAAAGAGAAAGCTACTAGTTTTGTGACTGCTTTCTATTGTATAATTCTCCGATAGGTTAGACAAAGTATCTCTCGGTAGAATATGTTGAGTTTGCAATTGCATCTTAGATGTCAAGGACAAAGAGAATGCTACTAGTTTTGTGACTGCTTTCTATTGTATAATTCTCCGATAGGTTAGACAAAGTATCTCTCGGTAGAATATGTTGAGTTTGCAATTGCATCTTAGATGTCAAGGACAAAGAGAAAGTTACTAGTTTTGTGACTTCTTTTTATTGTATAATTCTCCGATAGGTTAGACAAAGTATCTTTCGGTAGAATATGTTGAGTTTGCAATTGTATCTTAGATATCAAGGACAAAGAGAAAGCTACTAGTTTTGCGACTGCTTTCTATTGTATAATTCTCCGATAGGTTAGACAAAGTATCTCTCGGTAGAATATGTTGAGTTTGCAATTGCATCTTAGAAGTCAAGAACAAAGAGAAAGCTACTAGTTTTGTGACTGTTTTCTATTGTTTAATTCTCCGATAGGATAGACAAAGTATCTCTCGGTAGAATATGTTGAGTTTGCAATTGCATCTTAGATGTCAAGGACAAAGAGAAAGCTACTAGTTTTGTGACTGCTTTCTATTGTATAATTCTCCGATAGGTTAGACAAAGTATCTCTCGGTAGAATATGTTGAGTTTGCAATTGCATCTTAGATGTCAAGGACAAAGAGAAAGCTACTAGTTTTGTGACTGCTTTCTATTGTATAATTCTCCGATAGGTTAGACAAAGTATCTCTCGGTAGAATATGTTGAGTTTGCAATTGCATCTTAGATGTCAAGGACAAAGAGAAAGTCACTAGTTTTGTGACTTCTTTCTATTGTATAATTCTCCGATAGGTTAGACAAAGTATCTTTCGGTAGAATATGTTGAGTTTGCAATTGCATCTTAGATGTCAAGGACAAAGAGAAAGCTACTAGTTTTGTGACTGTTTTCTATTGTATAATTCTCCGATTGGTTAGACAAAGTATCTCCCGGTAGAATATGTTGAGTTAGCAATTACACCTTAGATGTCAAGAACAAAGAGAAAGCTACTAGTTTTGTGACTGTTTTCTATTGTATAATTCTCCGATAGGTTAGACAAAGCATCTCTCGATAGAATATGTTGAGTTTGCAATTGCATCTTAGATGTCAAGAACAAAGAGAAAGCTACTAGTTTTGTGACTGTTTTCTATTGTATAATTCTCCGATAGGTTAGACAAAGCATCTATCGATAGAATATGTTGAGTTTGCAATTGCATCTTAGATGTCAAGAACAAAGAGAAAGCTACTAGTTTTGTGACTGTTTTCTATTGTATAATTCTCCGATAGGGTAGACAAAGTATCTCTCGGTAGAATATGTTGAGTTTACAATTGCATCTTAGATGTCAAGGACAAAGAGAAAGCTACTAGTTTTGTGACTGCTTTCTATTGTATAATTCTCCGATATGTTAGACAAAGCATCTCTCGGTAGAATATGTTGAGTTTGCAATTGCATCTTAGATGTCAAGGACAAAGAGAAAGCTACTAGTTTTGTGACTGCTTTCTATTATATAATTCTCCGATAGGTTAGACAAAGTATCTCTCGGTAGAATATGTTGAGTTTGCAATTGCATCTTAGATGTCAAGGACAAAGAGAAAGCTACTAGTTTTGTGACTGTTTTCTATTGTATAATTCTCCGATAGGTTAGACAAAGTATCTCTCGGTAGAATATGTTGAGTTTGCAATTGCATCTTAGATGTTAAGGACAAAGAGAAAGCTACTAGTTTTGTGACTGCTTTCTATTGTATAATTCTCCGATAGGTTAGACAAAGTATCTCTCGGTAGAATATGTTGAGTTTGCAATTGCATCTTAGATGTAACGAACACAGATAAAGCTACTAGTTTTGTAACTGCTTTCTATTGTATAATTCTCCGATAGGTTAGACAAAGTATCTTTCGGTAGAATATGTTGAGTTTGTAATTGCATCTTAGATGTCAAAGACAAAGAGAATGCTACTAGTTTTGTGACTTCTTTCTATTGTATAATTCTCCGATAGGTTAGACAAAGCATCTCTCGGTAGAATATTTTGAGTTTGCAATAGCATCTTAGATGTCAAGGACAAAAAGAAAGCTACTAGTTTTGTGACTGCTTTCTATTGTATAATTCTCCGATAGGTTAGACAAAGTATCTCTCGGTAGAATATGTTGAGTTTGCAATTGCATCTTAGATGTCAAGGACAAAGAGTAATCTACCAGTGTTAGACAAAGTATCTCTCGGTAGAATATCTTAAGTTTGCAATTGCATCTTAGATGTCAAGGACAAAGAGAAAGCTACTAGTTTTGTGACAGCTTTCTATTGTATAATTCTCCGATAGGTTAGACAAAGTATCTCTCGGTAGAATATGTTGAATTTGCAATTGTATCTTGGATGTCAATGACAAAGAGAAAGCAACTAGTTTTGTGGCTGCTTTCTATTGTATAATTCTCCGATAGGTTAGACAAAGTATCTCTCGGTAGAAATTGTTGAGTTTGCAATTGCATCTTAGATGTCAAGGACAAAGAGAAATCTACTAGTTTTGTGACTGCTTTCTATTGTATAATTCTCCGATAGGTTAGACAAAGCATCTCTCGATAGAATATGTAAAGTTTGCAATTGCATCTTAGATGTCAAGTACAAAGAGAAAGCTACTAGTTTTGTGACTGCTTTCTATTGTATAATTCTCCGATATGTTAGACAAAGCATCTCTCGGTAGAATATGTTGAGTTTGCAATTGAATCTTAGATGTCAAGGACAAAGAGAAAGCTACTAGTTTTGTGACTGCTTTCTATTGTATAATTCTCCGATAGGTTAGACAAAGTATCTCTCGGTAGAATATGTTGAGTTTGCAATTGATTCTTAGATGTCAAGGACAAAGAGAAAGCTACTAGTTTTGTGACTACTTTCTATTGTATAATTCTCCGATAGGTTAGACAAAGTATCTCTCGGTAGAATATGATGAGTTTGCAATTGCATCTTAGATGTCAAGGACAAAGAGAAAGCTACTAGTTTTGTGACTGTTTTCTATTGTGTAATTCTCCGATAGGTTAGACAAAGTATCTCTCGGTAGAATATGTTAAGTTTGCAATTGCTTCTTAGATGTCAAGGACAAAGAGAAAGCTACTAGTTTTGTGACTGCTTTCTATTTGTATATTTCTCCGATATGTTAGACAAAGCATCTCTCGGTAGAATATATTGAGTTTGCAATTGCATCTTAGATGTCAAGGACAAAGAGAAAGCTACTAGTTTTGTGACTGCTTTCTATTGTATAATTCTCCGATATGTTAGACAAAGTATCTCTCGGTAGAATATGTTGAGTTTGCAATTGCATTTTAGATGTCAAGGATAAAGAGAATGCTACTAGTTTTGTGACTGCTTTCTATTGTATAATTCTCCGTTAGGTTAGACAAAGTATCTCTTGGTAGAATATGTTGAGTTTGCAATTGCATCTTAGATGTAAATGACAAAGAGAAAGCTACTAGTTTTGTGACTGCTTTCTATTGTATAATTCTCCGATAGGTTAGACAAAGTATCTCTCGGTTGAATATGTTGAGTTTGCAATTGCATCTTAGATGTCAAGGACAAAGAGAAAGCTACTAGTTTTGTGACTGTTTTCTATTGTATAATTCTCCGATAAGTTAGACAAAGTATCTCTCGGTAGAATATATTGAGTTTGCAATTGCATCTTAGATGTAAAGGACAAAGAGAAAGCTACTAGTTTTGTGACTGCTTTCTATTGTATAATTCTCCGATAGGTTAGACGAAGTATCTCTCGGTAGAATATGTTGAGTTTGCAATTGCATCTTAGATGTAAAGAACAAAGATAAAGCTACTAGTTTTGTGACTGCTTTCTATTGTATAATTCTCCGATAGGTTAGACAAAGTATCTTTCGGTAGAATATGTTGAGTTTGCAATTGCATCTTAGATGTCAATGACAAAGAGAATGCTACTAGTTTTGTGACTTCTTTCGATTGTATAATTCTCCGATAGGTTAGATAAAGTATCTCTCGGTAGAATATTTTGAGTTTGCAATAGCATCTTAGATGTCAAGGACAAAGAGAAAGCTACTAGTTTTGTGACTGCTTTCTATTGTATAATTCTCCGATAGGTTAGACAAAGTATCTCTCGGTAGAATATGTTGAGTTTGCAATTGCATCTTAGATGTCAAGGACAAAGAGAAAGCTACTAGTTTTGTGACTGTTTTCTATTGTATAATTCTCCGATAGGTTAGACAAAGTATCTCTCGGTAGAATATGTTAAGTTTGCAATTGCTTCTTAGATGTCAAGGACAAAGAGAAAGCTACTAGTTTTGTGACTGCTTTCTATTTGTATAATTCTCCGATATGTTAGACAAAGCATCTCTCGGTAGAATATATTGAGTTTGCAATTGCATCTTAGATGTCAAGGACAAAGAGAAAGCAACTAGTTTTGTGACTGTTTTCTATTGTATAATTCTCCGATATGTTAGACAAAGTATCTCTCGGTAGAATATGTTGAGTTTGCAATTGCATCTTAGATGTCAAGGACAAAGAGAATGCTACTAGTTTTGTGACTGCTTTCTATTGTATAATTTTCCGTTAGGTTAGACAAAGTATCTCTTGGTAGAATATGTTGAGTTTGCAATTGCATCTTAGATGTAAATGACAAAGAGAAAGCTACTAGTTTTGTGACTGCTTTCTATTGTATAATTCTCCGATAGGTTAGACAAAGTATCTCTCGGTAGAATATGTTGAGTTAGCAATTGCATCTTAGATGTAAAGAACACAGATAAAGCTACTAGTTTTGTGACTGCTTTCTATTGTATAATTCTCCGATAGGTTAGACAAAGTATCTTTCGGTAGAATATGTTGAGTTTGCAATTGCATCTTAGATGTCAAGGACAAAGAGAATGCTACTAGTTTTGTGACTTCTCTCTATTGTATAATTCTCCGATAGGTTAGACAAAGCATCTCTCGGTAGAATATTTTGAGTTTGCAATAGCATCTTAGATGTCAAGGACAAAGAGAAAGCTACTAGTTTTGTGACTGCTTTCTATTGTATAATTCTCCGATGGGTTAGACAAAGTATCTCTCGGTAGAATATGTTGAGTTTGCAATTGCATCTTAGATGTCAAGGACAAAGAGAAGGCTACTAGTTTTGTGACTGCTTTCTATTATATAATTCTCCGATAGGTTAGACATAGTATCTCTCGGTAGAATATGTTAAGTTTGCAATTGCATCTTAGATGTCAAGGACAAAGAGAAAGCTACTAGTTTTGTGACTGTTTTCTATTGTATAATTCTCCGATAGGTTAGACAAAGTATCTCTCGGTAGAATATGTTAAGTTTGCAATTGCATCTTAGATGTCAAGGACAAAGAGAAAGCTACTAGTTTTGTGACTGCTTTCTATTGTATAATTCTCCGATAAGTTAGACATAGCATCTATCGGTAGAATATGTTTAGTTTGCAATTGCATCTTAGATGTCAAGGACAAAGAGAAAGCTACTAGTTTTGTGACGGTTTTCTATTGTATAATTCTCTGATAGGTTAGACAAAGTATCTCTCGGTAGAATATATTAAGTTTGCAATTGCATCTTAGATGTCAAGGACAAAGAGAAAGCTACTAGTTTTGTGACTGCTTTCTATTGTATAATTCTCCGATAGGTTAGACAAAGAATCTCTCGGTAGAATATATTGAGTTTGCAATTGCATCTTAGATGTAAAGGACAAAGAAAAAGCTACTAGTTTTGTGACTGCTTTCTATTGTATAATTCTCCGATAGGTTAGACAAAGTATCTCTCGGAAGAATATGTTAAGTTTGCAATTGCATCTTAGATGTAAAGAACAAAGATAAAGCTACTAGTTTTGTGACTGCTTTCTATTGTATAATTCTCCGATAGGTTAGACAAAGTATCTTTCGGTAGAATATGTTGAGTTTGCAATTGCATCTTAGATGTCAAGGACAAAGAGAATGCTACTAGTTTTGTGACTTCTTTCGATTGTATAATTCTCCAATAGGTTAGACAAAGCATCTCTCGGTAGAATATTTTTAGTTTGCAATTGCATCTTAGAGGTCAAGGACAAAGAGAAAGCTACTAGTTTTGTGACTGCTTTCTATTGTATAATTCTCCGATATGTTAGACAAAGCATCTCTCGGTAGAATATGTTGAGTTTGCAATTGCATCTTAGATGTCAAGGACAAAGAGAAAGCTACTAGTTTTGTGACTACTTTCTATTGTATAATTTTCCGATAGGTTAGACAAAGTATCTCTCGGTAGAATATGTTGAGTTTGCAATTGCATCTTAGATGTCAAGGACAAAGAGAAAGCTACTAGTTTTGTGACTGCTTTCTATTGTATAATTCTCCGATATGTTAGACAAAGCATCTCTCGGTAGAATATGTTGAGTTTGCAATTGCATCTTAGATGTCAAGGACAAAGAGAAAGTTACTAGTTTTGTGACTACTTTCTATTGTATAATTCTCCGATAGGTTAGACAAAGTATCTCTCGGTAGAATATATTAAGTTTGCAATTGCATCTTAGATGTCAAGGACAAAGAGAAAGCTACTAGTTTTGTGACTGCTTTCTATTGTATAATTCTCCGATAGGTTAGACAAAGAATCTCTCGGTAGAATATATTAAGTTTGCAATTGCATCTTAGATGTCAAGGACAAAGAGAAAGCTACTAGTTTTGTGACTACTTTCTATTGTATAATTCTCCGATAGGTTAGACAAAGTATCTCTCGGTAGAATATGTTGAGTTTGCAATTGCTTCTTAGATATCAAGGACAAAGAGAAAGCTACTAGTTTTGTGACTGCTTTCTATTGTATAATTCTCCGATAGGTTAGACAAAGTATCTCTCGGTAGAATATATTAAGTTTACAATTGCATCTTAGATGTCAAGGACAAAGAGAAAGCTACTAGTTTTGTGACTGCTTTCTATTGTATAATTCTCCGATAGGTTAGACAAAGTATCTCTCGGTAGAATATATTGAGTTTGCAATTGCATCTTAGATGTAAAGGACAAAGAGAAAGCTACTAGTTTTGTGACTGCTTTCTATTGTATAATTCTCCGATAGGTTAGACAAAGTATCTCTCGGTAGAATATGTTGAGTTTGCAATTGCATCTTAGATGTAAAGAACAAAGATAAAGCTACTAGTTTTGTGACTGCTTTCTATTGTATAATTCTCCGATAGGTTAGACAAAGTATCTTTCGGTAGAATATGTTGAGTTTGCAATTGCATCTTAGATGTCAAGGACTAAGAGAATGCTACTAGTTTTGTGACTTCTTTCGATTGTATAATTCTCCGATAGGTTAGACAAAGCATCTCTCGGTAGAATATTTTGAGTTTGCAATAGCATCTTAGATGTCAAGGACAAAGAGAAAGCTACTAGTTTTGTGACTGCTTTCTATTTATATAATTCTCCGATATGTTAGACAAAGCATCTCTCGGTAGAATATGTTGAGTTTGCAATTGCATCTTAGATGTCAAGGACAAAGAGAAAGCTACTAGTTTTGTGACTGTTTTCTATTGTATAATTCTCCGATAGGTTAGACAAAGTATCTCTCGGTAGAATATGTTGAGTTTGCAATTGCATCTTAGATGTCAAGGACAAAGAGAAAGCTACTAGTTTTGTGACTGTTTTCTATTGTATAATTCTCTGATAGGTTAGACAAAGTATCTCTCGGTAGAATATGTTGAGTTTGCAATTGCATCTTAGATGTAAAGAACACAGATAAAGCTACTAGTTTTGTGACTGCTTTCTATTGTATAATTCTCCGATAGGTTAGACAAAGTATCTTTCGGTAGAATATGTTGAGTTTGCAATTGCATCTTAGATGTCAAGGACAAAGAGAATGCTACTAGTTTTGTGACTTCTCTCTATTGTATAATTCTCCGATAGGTTAGACAAAGCATCTCTCGGTAGAATATTTTGAGTTTGCAATAGCATCTTAGATGTCAAGGACAAAGAGAAAGCTACTAGTTTTGTGACTGCTTTCTATTGTATAATTCTCCGATGGGTTAGACAAAGTATCTCTCGGTAGAATATGTTGAGTTTGCAATTGCATCTTAGATGTCAAGGACAAAGAGAAGGCTACTAGTTTTGTGACTGCTTTCTATTATATAATTCTCCGATAGGTTAGACATAGTATCTCTCGGTAGAATATGTTAAGTTTGCAATTGCATCTTAGATGTCAAGGACAAAGAGAAAGCTACTAGTTTTGTGACTGCTTTCTATTGTATAATTCTCCGATAGGTTAGACAAAGAATCTCTCGGTAGAATATATTAAGTTTGCAATTGCATCTTAGATGTCAAGGACAAAGAGAAAGCTACTAGTTTTGTGACTACTTTCTATTGTATAATTCTCCGATAGGTTAGACAAAGTATCTCTCGGTAGAATATGTTGAGTTTGCAATTGCTTCTTAGATATCAAGGACAAAGAGAAAGCTACTAGTTTTGTGACTGCTTTCTATTGTATAATTCTCCGATATGTTAGACAAAGAATCTCTCGGAAGAATATGTTGAGTTTGCAATTGGATCTTAGATGTCAAGGACAAAGAGAAAGCTACTAGTTTTGTGACTGCTTTCTATTGTATAATTCTCCGAAAGGTTAGACAAAGTTTCTCTCGGTAGAATATGTTGAGTTTGCAATTGCATCTTAGATGTCAAGGACAAAGAGAAAGCTACTAGTTTTGTGACTGCTTTCTATTGTATAATTCTCCGATAGGTTAGACAAAGTATCTCTCGGTAGAATATGTTGAGTTTGTAATTACATCTTAGATGTCAAGGACAAAGAAAAAGCTACTAGTTTTGTGACTGTTTTCTATTGTATAATTCTCCGATAGGTTAGACAAAGTATCTCTCGGTAGAATATATTGAGTTTGCAATTGCATCTTAGATGTCAAAGACAAAGAGAAAGCTACTAGTTTTGTGACTGCTTTCTATTGTATAATTCTCCGAAAGGTTAGACAAAGTTTCTCTCGGTAGAATATGTTGAGTTTGCAATTGCATCTTAGATGTCAAGGACAAAGAGAAAGCTACTAGTTTTGTGACTGCTTTCTATTGTATAATTCTCCGATATGTTAGACAAAGAATCTCTCGGAAGAATATGTTGAGTTTGCAATTGGATCTTAGATGTCAAGGACAAAGAGAAAGCTACTAGTTTTGTGACTGCTTTCTATTGTATAATTCTCCGAAAGGTTAGACAAAGTTTCTCTCGGTAGAATATGTTGAGTTTGCAATTGCATCTTAGATGTCAAGGACAAAGAGAAAGCTACTAGTTTTGTGACTGCTTTCTATTGTATAATTCTCCGATAGGTTAGACAAAGTATCTCTCGGTAGAATATGTTGAGTTTGTAATTACATCTTAGATGTCAAGGACAAAGAAAAAGCTACTAGTTTTGTGACTGTTTTCTATTGTATAATTCTCCGATAGGTTAGACAAAGTATCTCTCGGTAGAATATATTGAGTTTGCAATTGCATCTTAGATGTCAAGGACAAAGAGAAAGCTACTAGTTTTGTGACTGCTTTCTATTTTATAAATCTCCGATAGGTTAGACAAAGTATCTCTCGGTAGAATATGTTGAGTTTGCAATTGTATCTTGGATGTCAAGGACAAAGAGAAAGCTACTAGTTTTGTGACTGTTTTCTATTGTATAATTCTCCGATAGGTTAGACAAAGTATCTCTCGGTAGAATATGTTAAGATTGCAATTGCATCTTAGATGTCAAGGACAAAGAGAAAGCTACTAGTTTTGTGACTGCTTTCTATTGTATAATTCTCCGATATGTTAGACAAAGTATCTCTCGGTAGAATTTGTTGAGTTTGCAATTGCATCTTAGATGACAAGGACAAAGAGAAAGCTATTAGTTTTGTGACTTCTTTCTATTGTATAATTCTCCGATAGGTTAGACAAAGCATCTCTCGGTAGAATATGTTGAGTTTGCAATTGCATCTTAGATGTCAAGGACAAAGAGAAATCTACTAATGTTAGACAAAGTATCTCTCGGTAGAATATGTTAAGTTTGCAATTGCATCTTAGATGTCAAGGACAAAGAGAAAGCTACTAGTTTTGTGACTGCTTTCTATTGTATATTTCTCCGTTAGGTTAGACAAAGTATCTTTCGGTAGAATATGTTGAGTTTGCAATTGCATCTTAGATGTAAAGGACAAAGAGAAAGCTACTTGTTTTGTGACTGCTTTCTATTGTATAATTCTCCGATAGGATAGACAAAGTATCTCTCGGTAGAATATGTTGAGTTTGCAATTGCATCTTAGATGTAAAGAACACAGATAAAGCTACTAGTTTTGTGACTGCTTTCTATTGTATAATTCTCCGATAGGTTAGACAAAGTATCTTTCGGTAGAATATGTTGAGTTTGCAATTGCATCTTAGATGTAAAGAACACAGATAAAGCTACTAGTTTTGTGACTGCTTTCTATTGTATAATTCTCCGATAGGTTAGACATAGTATCTCTCGGTAGAATATGTTAAGTTTGCAATTGCATCTTAGATGTCAAGGACAAAGAGAAAGCTACTAGTTTTGTGACAGTTTTCTATTGTATAATTCTCCGATAGGTTAGACAAAGTATCTCTTGGTAGAATATGTTATGTTTGCAATTGCATCCTAGATGTCAAGGACAATGAGAAAGCTACTAGTTTTGTGACTGCTTTCTATTGTATAATTCTCCGATAAGTTAGACAAAGCATCTCTCGGTAGAATATGTTTAGTTTGCAATTGCATCTTAGATGTCAAGGACAAAGAGAAAGCTACTAGTTTTGTGACTGTTTTCTATTGGATAATTCTCCGATAGGTTTGACAAAGTATCTCTCGGTAGAATATATTAAGTTTGCAATTGTATCTTAGATGTCAAGGACAAAGAGAAAGCTACTAGTTTTGTGACTGCTTTCTATTGTATAATTCTCCGATAGGTTAGACAAAGTATCTCTCGGTAGAATATATTGAGTTTGCAATTACATCTTAGATGTAAAGGACAAAGAGAAAGCTACTAGTTTTGTGACTGCTTTCTATTGTATAATTCTCCGATAGGTTAGACAAAGTATCTCTCGGTAGAATATTTTGAGTTTGCAATTGCATCTTAGATGTAAAGAACAAAAATAAAGCTACTAGTTTTGTGACTGCTTTTTATTGTATAATTCTCCGATAGGTTAGACAAAGTATCTTTCGGTAGAATATGTTGAGTTTGCAATTGAATCTTATATGTCAAGGACAAAGAGAATGCTACTAGTTTTGTGACTTCTTTCGATTGTATAATTCTCCGATAGGTTAGACAAAGCATCTCTCGGTAGAATATTTTGAGTTTGCAATAGCATCTTAGATGTCAAGGACAAAGAGAAAGCTACTATTTTTGTGACTGCTTTCTATTGTATAATTCTCCGATATGTTAGACAAAGTATCTCTCGGTAGAAAATGTTGAGTTTGCAATTGCATCTTAGATGTCAAGGACAAAGAGAAATCTACTAGTTTTGTGACTGCTTTCTATTGTATAATTCTCCGATAGGTTAGACAAAGCATCTCTCGATAGAATATGTTAAGTTTGCAATTGCATCTTAGATGTCAAGGACAAAGAGAAAGCTACTAGTTTTGTGAATGCTTTCTATTGTATAATTCTCCGATAGGTTAGACAAAGTATCTTTCGGTAGAATATGTTGAGTTTGCAATTGAATCTTAGATGTCAAGGACAAAGAGAATGCTACTAGTTTTGTGACTTCTTTCGATTGTATAATTCTCCGATAGGTTAGACAAAGCATCTCTCGGTAGAATATTTTGAGTTTGCAATAGCATCTTAGATGTCAAGGACAAAGAGAAAGCTACTAGTTTTGTGACTGCTTTCTATTGTATAATTCTCCGATATGTTAGACAAAGCATCTCTCGGTAGAATATGTTGAGTTTGCAATTGCATCTCAAATGTCGAGGACAAAAGAAAGCTACTAGTTTTGTGACTGCTTTCTATTATATAATTCTCCGATAGGTTAGACAAAGTATCTCTCGGTAGAATATGTTGAGTTTGCAATTGTATCTTGGATGTCAAGGACAAAGAGAAAGCTACTAGTTTTGTGACTGTTTTCTATTGTATAATTCTCCGATAGGTTAGACAAAGTATCTCTCGGAAGAATATGTTAAGTTTGCAATTGCATCTTAGATGTCAAGGACAAAGAGAAAGCTACTAGTTTTGTCACTGCTTTCTATTGTATAATTCTCCGATATGTTAGACAAAGTATCTCTCGGTAGAATATGTTGAGTTTGCAATTGCATCTTAGATGACAAGGACAAAGAGAAAGCTATTAGTTTTGGGACTTCTTTCTATTGTATAATTCTCCGATAGGTTAGATAAAGCATCTCTCGGTAGAATATGTTGAGTTTGCAATTGCATCTTAGATGTTAAGGACAAAGAGAAATCTACTAGTGTTAGACAAAGTATCTCTCGGTAGAATATCTTAAGTTTGCAATTGCATCTTAGATGTCAAGGACAAAGAGAAAGCTACTAGTTTTGTGACAGCTTTCTATTGTATAATTCTCCGATAAGTTAGACAAAGTATCTCTCGGTAGAATATGTTGAGTTTGCAATTGTATCTTGGATGTCAGGGACAAAGAGAAAGCTACTAGTTTTGTGACTGCTTTCTATTGTATAATTCTCCGATAGGTTAGACAAAGTATCTCTCGGTAGAAAATGTTGAGTTTGCAATTGCATCTTAGATGTCAAGGACAAAGAGAAATCTACTAGTTTTGTGACTGCTTTCTATTGTATAAATCTTCGATAGGTTAGACAAAGCATCTCTCGATAGAATCTGTTAAGTTTGCAATTGCATCTTAGATGTCAAGGACAAAGAGAAAGCTACTAGTTTTGTGACTACTTTCTATTGTATAATTCTCCGATAGGTTAGACAAAGTATCTCTCGGTAGAATATGTTGAGTTTGCAATTGCATCTTAGATGTCAAGGACAATGAGAAAGCTACTGGTTTTGTGACTGCTTTCTATTGTATAATTCTCCGATAGGTTAGACAAAGTATCTCTCGGTAGAATATGTTGAGTTTGCAATTGCATCTTAGATGTCAAGGACAAAGAGAAAGCTACTAGTTTTGTGACTGCTTTCTATTGTATAATTCTCCGATAGGTTAGACAAAGTATCTCTCGGTAGAATATGTTGAGTTTGCAATTGCATCTTAGATGTCAAGGACAAAGAGAAAGCTGCTAGTTTTGTGACTGCTTTCTATTGTATAATTCTCCGAAATGTTAGACAAAGAATCTCTCGGAAGAATATGTTGAGTTTGCAATTGGATCTTAGATGTCAAGGACAAAGAGAAAGCTACTAGTTTTGTGACTGCTTTCTATTGTATAATTCTCCGAAAGGTTAGACAAAGTTTCTCTCGGTAGAATATGTTGAGTTTGCAATTGCATCTTAGATGTCAAGGACAAAGGGAAAGCTACTAGTTTTGTGACTGCTTTCTATTGTATAATTCTCCGATAGGTTAGACAAAGTATCTCTCGGTAGAATATGTTGAGTTTGTAATTACATCTTAGATGTCAAGGACAAAGAAAAAGCTACTAGTTTTGTGACTGTTTTCTATTGTATAATTCTCCGATAGGTTAGACAAAGTATCTCTCGGTAGAATATATTGAGTTTGCAATTGCATCTTAGATGTCAAGGACAAAGAGAAAGCTACTAGTTTTGTGACTGCTTTCTATTTTATAAATCTCCGATAGGTTAGACAAAGTATCTCTCGGTAGAATATGTTGAGTTTGCAATTGTATCTTGGATGTCAAGGATAAAGAGAAAGCTACTAGTTTTGTAACTGTTTTCTATTGTATAATTCTCCGATAGGTTAGACAAAGTATCTCTCGGTAGAATATGTTAAGATTGCAATTGCATCTTAGATGTCAAGGACAAAGAGAAAGCTACTAGTTTTGTGACTGCTTTCTATTGTATAATTCTCCGATATGTTAGACAAAGTATCTCTCGGTAGAATATGTTGAGTTTGCAATTGCATCTTAGATGACAAGGACAAAGAGAAAGCTATTAGTTTTGTGACTTCTTTCTATTGTATAATTCTCCGATAGGTTAGACAAAGCATCTCTCGGTAGAATATGTTGAGTTTGCAATTGCATCTTAGATGTCAAGGACAAAGAGAAATCTACTAGTTTTGTGACTGTTTTCTATTGTATAATTCTCCGATAGGTTAGACAAAGTATCTCTCGGTAGAATATGTTGAGTTTGCAATTGTATCTTGGATGTCAAGGACAAAGAGAAAGCTACTAGTTTTGTGACTGCTTTCTATTGTATAATTCTCCGATAGGTTAGACAAAGTATCTCTCGGTAGAAAATGTTGAGTTTGCAATTGCATCTTAGATGTCAAGGACAAAGAGAAATCTACTAGTTTTGTGACTGCTTTCTATTGTATAATTCTCCGATAGGTTAGACAAAGCATCTCTCGATAGAATATGTTGAGTTTGCAATTGCATCTTAGATGTCAAGGACAAAGAGAAAGCTACTAGTTTTGTGACTACTTTCTATTGTATAATTCTACGATAGGTTAGACAAAGTATCACTCGGTAGAATATGATGAGTTTGCAATTGCATCTTAGATGTTAAGGACAAAGAGAAAGCTACTAGTTTTGTGACTGTTTTCTATTGTATAATTCTCCGATAGGTTAGACAAAGTATCTCTCGGTAGAATATGTTGAGTTTGCAATTGCATCTTAGATGTCAAGGACAAAGAGAAAGCTACTAGTTTTGTGACTGTTTTCTATTGTATAATTCTCCGATAGGTTAGACAAAGTATCTCTTAGTAGAATATGTTAAGTTTGCAATTGCATCTTAGATGTCAAGGACAAAGAGAAAGCTACTAGTTTTGTGACTGCTTTCTATTGTATAATTCTCCGATAAGTTAGACAAAGCATCTCTTGGTAGAATATGTTTAGTTTGCAATTGCATCTTAGATATCAAGGACAAAGAGAAAGCTACTAGTTTTGTGACTGTTTTCTATTGTATAATTCTCCGATAGGTTAGACAAAGTATCTCTCGGTAGAATATATTAAGTTTGCAATTGCATCTTAGATGTCAAGGACAAAGAGAAAGCTACTAGTTTTGTGACTGCTTTCTATTGTATAATTCTCCGATAGTTTAGACAAAGTATCTCTCGGTAGAATATATTGAGTTTGCAATTGCATCTTAGATGTAAAGGACAAAGAGAAAGCTACTAGTTTTGTGACTGCTTTCTATTGTATAATTCTTCGATAGGTTAGACAAAGTATCTCTCGGTAGAATATGTTGAGTTTGCAATTGCATCTTAGATGTAAAGAACAAAGATAAAGCTACTAGTTTTGTGACTTCTTTCTATTGTATAATTCTCCGATAGGTTAGACAAAGCATCTCTCGGTAGAATATGTTGAGTTTGCAATTGCATCTTAGATGTAAAGAACACAGATAAAGCTACTAGTTTTGTGACTGCTTTCTATTGTATAATTCTCCGATAGGTTAGACAAAGTATCTTTCGGTAGAATATGTTGAGTTTGCAATTGCATCTTAGATGTAAAGAACACAGATAAAGCTACTAGTTTTGTGACTGCTTTCTATTGTATAATTCTCCGATAGGTTAGACATAGTATCTCTCGGTAGAATATGTTAAGTTTGCAATTGCATCTTAGATGTCAAGGACAAAGAGAAAGCTACTAGTTTTGTGACTGTTTTCTATTGTATAATTCTCCGATAGGTTAGACAAAGCATCTCTCGGTAGAATATGTTGAGTTTGCAATTGCATCTTAGATGTAAAGAACACAGATAAAGCTACTAGTTTTGTGACTGCTTTCTATTGTATAATTCTCCGATAGGTTAGACAAAGTATCTTTCGGTAGAATATGTTGAGTTTGCAATTGCATCTTAGATGTAAAGAACACAGATAAAGCTACTAGTTTTGTGACTGCTTTCTATTGTATAATTCTCCGATAGGTTAGACATAGTATCTCTCGGTAGAATATGTTAAGTTTGCAATTGCATCTTAGATGTCAAGGACAAAGAGAAAGCTACTAGTTTTGTGACTGTTTTCTATTGTATAATTCTCCGATAGGTTAGACAAAGAATCTCTTGGTAGAATATGTTATGTTTGCAATTGCATCCTAGATGTCAAGGACAAAGAGAAAGCTACTAGTTTTGTGACTGCTTTCTATTGTATAATTCTCCGAAAGGTTAGACAAAGTTTCTCTCGGTAGAATATGTTGAGTTTGCAATTGCATCTTAGATGTCAAGGACAAAGAGAAAGCTACTAGTTTTGTGACTGCTTTCTATTGTATAATTCTCCGATAGGTTAGACAAAGTATCTCTCGGTAGAATATGTTGAGTTTGTAATTACATCTTAGATGTCAAGGACAAAGAAAAAGCTACTAGTTTTGTGACTGTTTTCTATTGTATAATTCTCCGATAGGTTAGACAAAGTATCTCTCGGTAGAATATATTGAGTTTGCAATTGCATCTTAGATGTCAAGGACAAAGAGAAAGCTACTAGTTTTGTGACTGCTTTCTATTTTATAAATCTCCGATAGGTTAGACAAAGTATCTCTCGGTAGAATATGTTGAGTTTGCAATTGTATCTTGGATGTCAAGGATAAAGAGAAAGCTACTAGTTTTGTGACTGTTTTCTATTGTATAATTCTCCGATAGGTTAGACAAAGTATCTCTCGGTAGAATATGTTAAGATTGCAATTGCATCTTAGATGTCAAGGACAAAGAGAAAGCTACTAGTTTTGTGACTGCTTTCTATTGTATAATTCTCCGATATGTTAGACAAAGTATCTCTCGGTAGAATATGTTGAGTTTGCAATTGCATCTTAGATGACAAGGACAAAGAGAAAGCTATTAGTTTTGTGACTTCTTTCTATTGTATAATTCTCCGATAGGTTAGACAAAGCATCTCTCGGTAGAATATGTTGAGTTTGCAATTGCATCTTAGATGTCAAGGACAAAGAGAAATCTACTAGTTTTGTGACTGTTTTCTATTGTATAATTCTCCGATAGGTTAGACAAAGTATCTCTCGGTAGAATATGTTGAGTTTGCAATTGTATCTTGGATGTCAAGGACAAAGAGAAAGCTACTAGTTTTGTGACTGCTTTCTATTGTATAATTCTCCGATAGGTTAGACAAAGTATCTCTCGGTAGAAAATGTTGAGTTTGCAATTGCATCTTAGATGTCAAGGACAAAGAGAAATCTACTAGTTTTGTGACTGCTTTCTATTGTATAATTCTCCGATAGGTTAGACAAAGCATCTCTCGATAGAATATGTTGAGTTTGCAATTGCATCTTAGATGTCAAGGACAAAGAGAAAGCTACTAGTTTTGTGACTACTTTCTATTGTATAATTCTACGATAGGTTAGACAAAGTATCACTCGGTAGAATATGATGAGTTTGCAATTGCATCTTAGATGTTAAGGACAAAGAGAAAGCTACTAGTTTTGTGACTGTTTTCTATTGTATAATTCTCCGATAGGTTAGACAAAGTATCTCTCGGTAGAATATGTTGAGTTTGCAATTGCATCTTAGATGTCAAGGACAAAGAGAAAGCTACTAGTTTTGTGACTGTTTTCTATTGTATAATTCTCCGATAGGTTAGACAAAGTATCTCTTAGTAGAATATGTTAAGTTTGCAATTGCATCTTAGATGTCAAGGACAAAGAGAAAGCTACTAGTTTTGTGACTGCTTTCTATTGTATAATTCTCCGATAAGTTAGACAAAGCATCTCTTGGTAGAATATGTTTAGTTTGCAATTGCATCTTAGATATCAAGGACAAAGAGAAAGCTACTAGTTTTGTGACTGTTTTCTATTGTATAATTCTCCGATAGGTTAGACAAAGTATCTCTCGGTAGAATATATTAAGTTTGCAATTGCATCTTAGATGTCAAGGACAAAGAGAAAGCTACTAGTTTTGTGACTGCTTTCTATTGTATAATTCTCCGATAGTTTAGACAAAGTATCTCTCGGTAGAATATATTGAGTTTGCAATTGCATCTTAGATGTAAAGGACAAAGAGAAAGCTACTAGTTTTGTGACTGCTTTCTATTGTATAATTCTTCGATAGGTTAGACAAAGTATCTCTCGGTAGAATATGTTGAGTTTGCAATTGCATCTTAGATGTAAAGAACAAAGATAAAGCTACTAGTTTTGTGACTTCTTTCTATTGTATAATTCTCCGATAGGTTAGACAAAGCATCTCTCGGTAGAATATGTTGAGTTTGCAATTGCATCTTAGATGTAAAGAACACAGATAAAGCTACTAGTTTTGTGACTGCTTTCTATTGTATAATTCTCCGATAGGTTAGACAAAGTATCTTTCGGTAGAATATGTTGAGTTTGCAATTGCATCTTAGATGTAAAGAACACAGATAAAGCTACTAGTTTTGTGACTGCTTTCTATTGTATAATTCTCCGATAGGTTAGACATAGTATCTCTCGGTAGAATATGTTAAGTTTGCAATTGCATCTTAGATGTCAAGGACAAAGAGAAAGCTACTAGTTTTGTGACTGTTTTCTATTGTATAATTCTCCGATAGGTTAGACAAAGCATCTCTCGGTAGAATATGTTGAGTTTGCAATTGCATCTTAGATGTAAAGAACACAGATAAAGCTACTAGTTTTGTGACTGCTTTCTATTGTATAATTCTCCGATAGGTTAGACAAAGTATCTTTCGGTAGAATATGTTGAGTTTGCAATTGCATCTTAGATGTAAAGAACACAGATAAAGCTACTAGTTTTGTGACTGCTTTCTATTGTATAATTCTCCGATAGGTTAGACATAGTATCTCTCGGTAGAATATGTTAAGTTTGCAATTGCATCTTAGATGTCAAGGACAAAGAGAAAGCTACTAGTTTTGTGACTGTTTTCTATTGTATAATTCTCCGATAGGTTAGACAAAGAATCTCTTGGTAGAATATGTTATGTTTGCAATTGCATCCTAGATGTCAAGGACAATGAGAAAGCTACTAGTTTTGTGACTGCTTTCTATTGTATAATTCTCCGATAAGTTAGACAAAGCCTCTCTCGGTAGAATATGTTTAGTTTGCAATTGCATCTTACATGTCAAGGACAAAGAGAAAGCTACTAGTTTTGTGACTGTTTTCTATTGGATAATTCTCCGATAGGTTAGACAAAGTATCTCTCGGTAGAATATATTAAGTTTGCAATTGTATCTTAGATGTCAAGGACAAAGAGAAAGCTACTAGTTTTGTGACTGCTTTCTATTGTATAATTCTCCGATAGGTTAGACAAAGTATCTCTCGGTAGAATATATTGAGTTTGCAATTGCATCTTAGATGTAAAGGACAAAGAGAAAGCTACTAGTTTTGTGACTGCTTTCTATTGTATAATTCTCCGATAGGTTAGACAAAGTATCTCTCGGTAGAATATTTTGAGTTTGCAATTGCATCTTAGATGTAAAGAACAAAAATAAAGCTACTAGTTTTGTGACTGCTTTCTATTGTATAATTCTCCGATAGGTTAGACAAAGTATCTTTCGGTAGAATATGTTGAGTTTGCAATTGAATCTTAGATGTCAAGGACAAAGAGAATGCTACTAGTTTTGTGACTTCTTTCGATTGTATAATTCTCCGATAGGTTAGACAAAGCATCTCTCGGTAGAATATTTTGAGTTTGCAATAGCATCTTAGATGTCAAGGACAAAGAGAAAGCTACTAGTTTTGTGACTGCTTTCTATTGTATAATTCTCCGATATGTTAGACAAAGCATCTCTCGGTAGAATATGTTGAGTTTGCAATTGCATCTTAGATGTCAAGGACAAAGAGAAAGCTACTAGTTTTGTGACTGCTTTCTATTGTATAATTCTCCGTTAGGTTGGACAAATTATCTCTCGGTAGAATATGTTGAGTTTGCAATTGCATCTTAGATGTCAAGGACAAAGAGAAAGCTACTAGTTTTGTGACTACTTTCTATTGTATAATTCTCCGATAGGTTAGACAAAGCATCTCTCGGTAGAATATGATGCGTTTGCAATTACATCTTAGATGTCAAGGACAAAGAGAAAGCTACTAGTTTTGTGACTGTTTTCTATTGTATAATTCTCCGATAGGTTAGACAAAGTATCTCTCGGTAGAATATGTTAAGTTTGCAATTGCTTCTTAGATGTCAAGGATAAAGAGAAAGCTACTAGTTTTGTGACTACTTTCTATTTGTATAATTCTCCGATATGTTAGACAAAGCATCTCTCGGTAGAATATGTTGAGTTTGCAATTGCATCTTAGATGTCAAGGACAAAGAGAAAGCTACTAGTTTTGTGACTGCTTTCTATTGTATAATTCTCCAATAGGTTAGACAAAGTATCTCTCGGTAGAATATGTTGAGTTTGCAATTGCATCTTAGATGTCAAGGACAAAGAGAAAGCTACTAGTTTTGTGACTGTTTTCTATTGTATAATTCTCCGATAGGTTAGACAAAGTATCTCTCGGTAGAATATGTTGAGTTTGCAATTGTATCTTGGATGTCAAGGACAAAGAGAAAGCTACTAGTTTTGTGACTGCTTTCTATTGTATAATTCTCCGATAGGGTAGACAAAGTATCTCTCGGTAGAAAATGTTGAGTTTGCAATTGCATTTTAGATGTCAAGGACAAAGAGAAATCTACTAGTTTTGTGACTGCTTTCTATTGTATAATTCTCCGATAGGTTAGACAAAGCATCTCTCGATAGAATATGTTGAGTTTGCTATAGCATCTTAGATGTCAAGGACAAAGAGAAAGCTACTAGTTTTGTGACTACTTTCTATTGTATAATTCTCCGATAGGTTAGACAAAGTATCTCTCGGTAGAATATGATGAGTTTGCAATTGCATCTTAGATGTTAAGGACAAAGAGAAAGCTACTAGTTTTGTGACTGTTTTCTATTGTATAATTCTCCGATAGGTTAGACAAAGTATCTCTCGGTAGAATATGTTAAGTTTGCAATTGCTTCTTAGATGTCAAGGACAAAGGGAAAGCTACTAGTTTTGTGACTGCTTTCTATTTGTATAATTCTCCGATATGTTAGACAAAGCATCTCTCGGTAGAATATGTTGAGTTTGCAATTGCATCTTAGATGTCAAGGACAAAGAGAAAGCTACTAGTTTTGTGACTGCTTTCTATTGTATAATTCTCCGATAGGTTAGACAAAGTATCTCTCGGTAGAATATGTTGAGTTTGCAATTGCATCTTAGATGTCAAGGACAAAGAGAAAGCTACTAGTTTTGTGACTATTTTCTATTGTATAATTCTCCGATAGGTTAGACAAAGTATCTCTCGGTAGAATATGTTGAGTTTGCAATTGCATCTTAGATGTCAAGAACAAAGAGAAAGCTACTAGTTTTGTGAGTGCTTTCTATTGTATAATTCTCCGATAGGTTAGACAAAGCATCTCTCGATAGAATATGTTGAGTTTGCAATTGCATCTTAGATGTCAAGGACAAAGAGAAAGCTACTAGTTTTGTGACTGCTTTCTATTGTATAATTCTCCGATAGGTTAGACAAAGTATCTCTCGGTAGAATATATTGAGTTTGCAATTGCATCTTAGATGTCAAGGACAAAGAGAAAGCTACTAGTTTTGTGACTGCTTTCTATTTGTATAATTCTCTGATATGTTAGACAAAACATCTCTCGGTAGAATATGTTGAGTTTGCAATTGTATCTTAGATATCAAGGACAAAGAGAAAGCTACTAGTTTTATGACTGCTTTCTATTGTATAATTCTCCGATAGGTTAGACAAAGTATCTCTCGGGAGAATATGTTGAGTTTGCAATTGTATCTTGGATGTCAAGGACAAAGAGAAAGCTACTAGTTTTGTGACTGTTTTCTATTGTATAATTCTCCGATAGGTTAGACAAAGTATCTCTCGGTAGAATATGTTAAGTTTGCAATTGAATCTTAGATGTCAAGGACAAAGAGAAAGCTACTAGTTTTGTGACTGCTTTCTTTTGTATAATTCTCTGATATGTTAGACAAAGTATCTCTCGGTAGAATATGTTGAGTTTGCAATTGCATCTTAGATGACAAGGACAAAGAGAAAGCTATTAGTTTTGTTACTTCTTTCTATTGTATAATTCTCCGATAGGTTAGACAAAGCATCTCTCGGTAGAATATGTTGAGTTTGCAATTGCATCTTAGATGTCAAGGACAAAGAGAAATCTACTAGTGTTAGACAAAGTATCTCTCGGTAGAATATGTTAAGTTTGCAATTGCATTTTAGATGTCAAGGACAAAGAGAAAGCTACTAGTTTTGTGACTGCTTTCTATTGTATAATTCTCCGTTAGGTTAGACAAAGTATCTCTCAGTAGAATATGTTGAGTTTGCAATTGCATCTTAGATGTAAAGGACAAAGAGAAAGCTACTAGTTTTGTGACTGCTTTCTATTGTATAATTCTCCGATAGATTAGACAAAGTATCTTTCGGTAGAATATGTTGAGTTTGCAATTGCATATTAGATGTAAAGAACACAGATAAAGCTACTAGTTTTATGACTGCTTTCTATTGTATAATTCTCCGATAGGTTAGACAAAGTATCTTTCGGTAGAATATGTTGAGTTTGAATTGCATCTTAGATGTCAAGGACAAAGAGAAAGCTACTAGTTTTGTGATTGCTTTCTATTGTTTAATTCTCCGTTAGGTTAGACAAATTACCTCTCGGTAGAATATGTTGAGTTTGCAATTGCATCTTAGATGTCAAGGACAAAGAGAAAGCTACTAGTTTTGTGACTACTTTCTATTGTATAATTCTCCGATCGGTTAGACAAAGTATCTCTCGGTAGAATATGATGCGTTTGCAATTGCATCTTAGATGTCAAGGACAAAGAGAAAGCTACTAGTTTTGTGACTGTTTTCTATTGTATAATTCTCCGATAGGTTAGACAAAGTATCTCTCGGTAGAATATGTTAAGTTTGCAATTGCTTCTTAGATGTCAAGGACAAAGAGAAAGCTACTAGTTTTGTGACTACTTTCTATTTGTATAATTCTCCGATATGTTAGACAAAGCATCTCTCGGTAGAATATGTTGAGTTTGCAATTGCATCTTAGATGTCAAGGACAAAGTGAAAGCTACAAGTTTTGTGACTGCTTTCTATTGTATAATTCTCCGATAGGTTAGACAAAGTATCTCTCGGTAGAATATGTTGAGTTTGCAATTGCATCTTAGATGTCAAGGACAAAGAGAAAGCTACTAGTTTTGTGACTGTTTTCTATTGTATAATTCTCCGATAGGTTAGACAAAGTATCTCTCGGTAGAATATGTTGAGTTTGCAATTGTATCTTGGATGTCAAGGACAAAGAGAAAGCTACTAGTTTTGTGACTGCTTTCTATTGTATAATTCTCCGATAGGTTAGACAAAGTATCTCTCGGTAGAAAATGTTGAGTTTGCAATTGCATCTTAGATGTCAAGGACAAAGAGAAATCTACTAGTTTTGTGACTGCTTTCTATTGTATAATTCTCCGATAGGTTAGACAAAGCATCTCTCGATAGAATATGTTGAGTTTGCAATTGCATCTTAGATGTCAAGGACAAAGAGAAAGCTACTAGTTTTGTGACTACTTTCTATTGTATAATTCTACGATAGGTTAGACAAAGTATCACTCGGTAGAATATGATGAGTTTGCAATTGCATCTTAGATGTTAAGGACAAAGAGAAAGCTACTAGTTTTGTGACTGTTTTCTATTGTATAATTCTCCGATAGGTTAGACAAAGTATCTCTCGGTAGAATATGTTGAGTTTGCAATTGCATCTTAGATGTCAAGGACAAAGAGAAAGCTACTAGTTTTGTGACTGTTTTCTATTGTATAATTCTCCGATAGGTTAGACAAAGTATCTCTTAGTAGAATATGTTAAGTTTGCAATTGCATCTTAGATGTCAAGGACAAAGAGAAAGCTACTAGTTTTGTGACTGCTTTCTATTGTATAATTCTCCGATAAGTTAGACAAAGCATCTCTTGGTAGAATATGTTTAGTTTGCAATTGCATCTTAGATATCAAGGACAAAGAGAAAGCTACTAGTTTTGTGACTGTTTTCTATTGTATAATTCTCCGATAGGTTAGACAAAGTATCTCTCGGTAGAATATATTAAGTTTGCAATTGCATCTTAGATGTCAAGGACAAAGAGAAAGCTACTAGTTTTGTGACTGCTTTCTATTGTATAATTCTCCGATAGTTTAGACAAAGTATCTCTCGGTAGAATATATTGAGTTTGCAATTGCATCTTAGATGTAAAGGACAAAGAGAAAGCTACTAGTTTTGTGACTGCTTTCTATTGTATAATTCTTCGATAGGTTAGACAAAGTATCTCTCGGTAGAATATGTTGAGTTTGCAATTGCATCTTAGATGTAAAGAACAAAGATAAAGCTACTAGTTTTGTGATTGCTTTCTATTGTATAATTCTCCGATAGGTTAGACAAAGTATCTTTCGGTAGAATATGTTGAGTTTGCAATTGCATCTTAGATGTCAAGGACAAAGAGAATGCTACTAGTTTTGTGACTTCTTTCGATTGTATAATTCTCCGATAGGTTAGACAAAGCATCTCTCGTTGGAATATTTTGAGTTTGCAATAGCATCTTAGATGTCAAGGACAAAGAGAAAGCTACTAGTTTTGTGACTGCTTTCTATTTATATAATTCTCCGATAGGTTAGACAAAGTATCTCTCGGTAGAATATGTTGAGTTTGCAATTGCATCTTAGATTTCAAGGACAAAGAGAAGGCTACTAGTTTTGTGACTGCTTTCTATTGTATAATTCTCCGATAGGTTACACATAGTATCTCTCGGTAGAATATGTTAAGTTTGCAATTGCATCTTAGATGTCAAGGATAAAGAGAAAGCTACTAGTTTTGTGACTGTTTTCTATTGTATAATTCTCCGATAGGTTAGACAAAGTATCTCTCGGTAGAATATGTTAAGTTTGCAATTGCATCCTAGATATCAAGGACAAAGAGAAAGCTACTAGTTTTGTGACTGCTTTCTATTGTATAATTCTCCGATAAGTTAGACAAAGCATCTCTCGGTAGAATATGTTTAGTTTGCAATTGCATCTTAGATGTCAAGGACAAAGAGAAAGCTACTAGTTTTGTGACTGCTTTCTATTGTATAATTCTCCGATAGGTTAGACAAAGTATCTCTCGGTAGAATATGTTGAGTTTGCAATTGCATCTTAGATGTCAAGGACAAAGAGAAAGCTACTAGTTTTGTGACTGCTTTCTATTGTATAATTCTCCGATATGTTAGACAAAGAATCTCTCGGAAGAATATGTTGAGTTTGCAATTGGATCTTAGATGTCAAGGACAAAGAGAAAGCTACTAGTTTTGTGACTGCTTTCTATTGTATAATTCTCCGATAGGTTAGACAAAGTATCTCTCGGTAGAATATGTTGAGTATGCAATTGCATCTTAGATGTCAAGGACAAAGAGAAAGCTACTAGTTTTGTGACTGCTTTCTATTGTATAATTCTCCGATAGGTTAGACAAAGTATCTCTCGGTAGAATATGTTGAGTTTGCAATTGCATCTTAGATGTCAAGGACAAAGAGAAAGCTACTAGTTTTGTGACTGCTTTCTATTGTATAATTCTCCGATATGTTAGACAAAGAATCTCTCGGAAGAATATGTTGAGTTTGCAATTGGATCTTAGATGTCAAGGACAAAGAGAAAGCTACTAGTTTTGTGACTGCTTTCTATTGTATAATTCTCCGATAGGTTAGACAAAGTTTCTCTCGGTAGAATATGTTGAGTTTGCAATTGCATCTTAGATGTCAAGGACAAAGAAAAAGCTACTAGTTTTGTGACTGCTTTCTATTGTATAATTCTCCGATAGGTTAGACAAAGTATCTCTCGGTAGAATATGTTGAGTTTGTAATTACATCTTAGATGTCAAGGACAAAGAAAAAGCTACTAGTTTTGTGACTGTTTTCTATTGTATAATTCTCCGATAGGTTAGACAAAGTATCTCTCGGTAGAATATATTGAGTTTGCAATTGCATCTTAGATGTCAAGGACAAAGAGAAAGCTACTAGTTTTGTGACTGCTTTCTATTTTATAATTCTCCGATAGGTTAGACAAAGTATCTCTCGGTAGAATATGTTGAGTTTGCAATTGTATCTTGGATGTCAAGGACAAAGAGAAAGCTACTAGTTTTGTGACTGTTTTCTATTGTATAATTCTCCGATAGGTTAGACAAAGTATCTCTCGGTAGAATATGTTAAGATTGCAATTGCATCTTAGATGTCAAGGACAAAGAGAAAGCTACTAGTTTTGTGACTGCTTTCTATTGTATAATTCTCCGATATGTTAGACAAAGTATCTCTCGGTAGAATATGTTGAGTTTGCAATTGCATCTTAGATGACAAGGACAAAGAGAAAGCTATTAGTTTTGTGACTTCTTTCTATTGTATAATTCTCCGATAGGTTAGACAAAGCATCTCTCGGTAGAATATGTTGAGTTTGCAATTGCATCTTAGATGTCAAGGACAAAGAGAAATCTACTAATGTTAGACAAAGTATCTCTCGGTAGAATATGTTAAGTTTGCAATTGCATCTTAGATGTCAAGGATAAAGAGAAAGCTACTAGTTTTGTGACTGCTTTCTATTGTATATTTCTCCGTTAGGTTAGACAAAGTATCTCTCGGTAGAATATGTTGAGTTTGCAATTGCATCTTAGATGTAAAGGACAAAGAGAAAGCTACTTGTTTTGTGACTGCTTTCTATTGTATAATTCTCCGATAGGATAGACAAAGTATCTCTCGGTAGAATATGTTGAGTTTGCAATTGCATCTTAGATGTAAAGAACACAGATAAAGCTACTAGTTTTGTGAATGCTTTCTATTGTATAATTCTCCGATAGGTTAGACAAAGTATCTTTCGGTAGAATATGTTGAGTTTGCAATTGCATCTTAGATGTAAAGAACACAGATAAAGCTACTAGTTTTGTGACTGCTTTCTATTGTATAATTCTCCGATAGGTTAGACATAGTATCTCTCGGTAGAATATGTTAAGTTTGCAATTGCATCTTAGATGTCAAGGAAAAAGAGAAAGCTACTAGTTTTGTGATGGTTTTCTATTGTATAATTCTCCGATAGGTTAGACAAAGTATCTCTTGGTAGAATATGTTATGTTTGCAATTGCATCCTAGATGTCAAGGACAATGAGAAAGCTACTAGTTTTGTGACTGCTTTCTATTGTATAATTCTCCGATAAGTTAGACAAAGCATCTCTCGGTAGAATATGTTTAGTTTGCAATTGCATCTTAGATGTCAAGGACAAAGAGAAAGCTACTAGTTTTGTGACTGTTTTCTATTGGATAATTCTCCGATAGGTTAGACAAAGTATCTCTCGGTAGAATATATTAAGTTTGCAATTGTATCTTAGATGTCAAGGACAAAGAGAAAGCTACTAGTTTTGTGACTGCTTTCTATTGTATAATTCTCCGATAGGTTAGACAAAGTATCTCTCGGTAGAATATATTGAGTTTGCAATTGCATCTTAGATGTAAAGGACAAAGAGAAAGCTACTAGTTTTGTGACTGCTTTCTATTGTATAATTCTCCGATAGGTTAGACAAAGTATCTCTCGGTAGAATATTTTGAGTTTGCAATTGCATCTTAGATGTAAAGAACAAAAATAAAGCTACTAGTTTTGTGACTGCTTTCTATTGTATAATTCTCCGATAGGTTAGACAAAGTATCTTTCGGTAGAATATGTTGAGTTTGCAATTGAATCTTAGATGTCAAGGACAAAGAGAATGCTACTAGTTTTGTGACTTCTTTCGATTGTATAATTCTCCGATAGGTTAGACAAAGCATCTCTCGGTAGAATATTTTGAGTTTGAAATAGCATCTTAGATGTCAAGGACAAAGAGAAAGCTACTAGTTTTGTGACTGCTTTCTATTGTATAATTCTCCGATATGTTAGACAAAGCATCTCTCGGTAGAATATGTTGAGTTTGCAATTGCATATTAGATGTCAAGGATAAAGAGAAAGCTACTAGTTTTGTGACTGCTTTCTATTGTATAATTCTCCGTTAGGTTGGACAAATTATCTCTCGGTAGAATATGTTGAGTTTGCAATTGCATCTTAGATGTCAAGGACAAAGAGAAAGCTACTAGTTTTGTGACTACTTTCTATTGTATAATTCTCCGATAGGTTAGACAAAGTATCTCTCGGTAGAATATGATGCGTTTGCAATTGCATCTTAGATGTCAAGGACAAAGAGAAAGCTACTAGTTTTGTGACTGTTTTCTATTGTATAATTCTCCGATAGGTTAGACAAAGTATCTCTCGGTAGAATATGTTAAGTTTGCAATTGCTTCTTAGATGTCAAGGATAAAGAGAAAGCTACTAGTTTTGTGACTACTTTCTATTTGTATAATTCTCCGATATGTTAGACAAAGCATCTCTCGGTAGAATATGTTGAGTTTGCAATTGCATCTTAGATGTCAAGGACAAAGAGAAAGCTACTAGTTTTGTGACTGCTTTCTATTGTATAATTCTCCAATAGGTTAGACAAAGTATCTCTCGGTAGAATATGTTGAGTTTGCAATTGCATCTTAGATGTCAAGGACAAAGAGAAAGCTACTAGTTTTGTGACTGTTTTCTATTGTATAATTCTCCGATAGGTTAGACAAAGTATCTCTCGGTAGAATATGTTGAGTTTGCAATTGTATCTTGGATGTCAAGGACAAAGAGAAAGCTACTAGTTTTGTGACTGCTTTCTATTGTATAATTCTCCGATAGGTTAGACAAAGTATCTCTCGGTAGAAAATGTTGAGTTTGCAATTGCATTTTAGATGTCAAGGACAAAGAGAAATCTACTAGTTTTGTGACTGTTTTCTATTGTATAATTCTCCGATAGGTTAGACAAAGCATCTCTCGATAGAATATGTTGAGTTTGCTATAGCATCTTAGATGTCAAGGACAAAGAGAAAGCTACTAGTTTTGTGACTACTTTCTATTGTATAATTCTCCGATAGGTTAGACAAAGTATCTCTCGGTAGAATATGATGAGTTTGCAATTGCATCTTAGATGTTAAGGACAAAGAGAAAGCTACTAGTTTTGTGACTGTTTTCTATTGTATAATTCTCCGATAGGTTAGACAAAGTATCTCTCGGTAGAATATGTTAAGTTTGCAATTGCTTCTTAGATGTCAAGGACAAAGAGAACGCTACTAGTTTTGTGACTGCTTTCTATTTGTATAATTCTCCGATATGTTAGACAAAGCATCTCTCGGTAGAATATGTTGAGTTTGCAATTGCATCTTAGATGTCATGGACAAAGAGAAAGCTACTAGTTTTGTGACTGCTTTTTATTGTATAATTCTCCGATAGGTTAGACAAAGTATCTCTCGGTAGAATATGTTGAGTTTGCAATTGCATCTTAGATGACAAGGACAAAGAGAAAGCTACTAGTTTTGTGACTGTTTTCTATTGTATAATTCTCCGATAGGTTAGACAAAGTATCTCTCGGTAGAATATGTTGAGTTTGCAATTGCATCTTAGATGTCAAGGACAAAGAGAAAGCTACTAGTTTTGTGAGTGCTTTCTATTGTATAATTCTCCGATAGGTTAGACAAAGCATCTCTCGATAGAATATGTTGAGTTTGCAATTGCATCTTAGATGTCAAGGACAAAGAGAAAGCTACTAGTTTTGTGACTGCTTTCTATTGTATAATTCTCCGATAGGTTAGACAAAGTATCTCTCGGTAGAATATATTGAGTTTGCAATTGCATCTTAGATGTCAAGGACAAAGAGAAAGCTACTAGTTTTGTGACTGCTTTCTATTTGTATAATTCTCTGATATGTTAGACAAAACATCTCTCGGTAGAATATGTTGAGTTTGCAATTGTATCTTAGATATCAAGGACAAAGAGAAAGCTACTAGTTTTGTGACTGCTTTCTATTGTATAATTCTCCGATAGGTTAGACAAAGTATCTCTCGGGAGAATATGTTGAGTTTGCAATTGTATCTTGGATGTCAAGGACAAAGAGAAAGCTACTAGTTTTGTGACTGTTTTCTATTGTATAATTCTCCGATAGGTTAGACAAAGTATCTCTCGGTAGAATATGTTAAGTTTGCAATTGAATCTTAGATGTCAAGGACAAAGAGAAAGCTACTAGTTTTGTGACTGCTTTCTTTTGTATAATTCTCTGATATGTTAGACAAAGTATCTCTCGGTAGAATATGTTGAGTTTACAATTGCATCTTAGATGACAAGGACAAAGAGAAAGCTATTAGTTTTGTTACTTCTTTCTATTGTATAATTCTCCGATAGGTTAGACAAAGCATCTCTCGGTAGAATAAGTTGAGTTTGCAATTGCATCTTAGATGTCAAGGACAAAGAGAAATCTACTAGTGTTAGACAAAGTATCTCTCGGTAGAATATGTTAAGTTTGCAATTGCATTTTAGATGTCAAGGACAAAGAGAAAGCTACTAGTTTTGTGACTGCTTTCTATTGTATAATTCTCCGTTAGGTTAGACAAAGTATCTCTCAGTAGAATATGTTGAGTTTGCAATTGCATCTTAGATTTAAAGGACAAAGAGAAAGCTACTAGTTTTGTGACTGCTTTCTATTGTATAATTCTCCGATAGATTAGACAAAGTATCTTTCGGTAGAATATGTTGAGTTTGCAATTGCATCTTAGATGTAAAGAACACAGATAAAGCTACTAGTTTTATGACTGCTTTCTATTGTATAATTCTCCGATAGGTTAGACAAAGTATCTTTCGGTAGAATATGTTGAGTTTGCAATTGCATCTTAGATGTCAAGGACAAAGAGAAAGCTACTAGTTTTGTGACTGCTTTCTATTGTATAATTCTCCGTTAGGTTAGACAAATTATCTCTCGGTAGAATATGTTTAGTTTGCAATTGCATCTTAGATGTCAAGGACAAAGAGAAAGCTACTAGTTTTGTGACTACTTTCTATTGTATAATTCTCCGATCGGTTAGACAAAGTATCTCTCGGTAGAATATGATGCGTTTGCAATTGCATCTTAGATGTCAAGGACAAAGAGAAAGCTACTAGTTTTGTGACTGTTTTCTATTGTATAATTCTCCGATAGGTTAGACAAAGTATCTCTCGGTAGAATATGTTAAGTTTGCAATTGCTTCTTAGATGTCAAGGACAAAGAGAAAGCTACTAGTTTTGTGACTACTTTCTATTTGTATAATTCTCCGATATGTTAGACAAAGCATCTCTCGGTAGAATATGTTGAGTTTGCAATTGCATCTTAGATGTCAAGGACAAAGTGAAAGCTACTAGTTTTGTGACTGCTTTCTATTGTATAATTCTCCGATAGGTTAGACAAAGTATCTCTCGGTAGAATATGTTGAGTTTGCAATTGCATCTTAGATGTCAAGGACAAAGAGAAAGCTACTAGTTTTGTGACTGTTTTCTATTGTATAATTCTCCGATAGGTTAGACAAAGTATCTCTCGGTAGAATATGTTAAGTTTGCAATTGCTTCTTAGATGTCAAGGACAAAGGGAAAGCTACTAGTTTTGTGACTGCTTTCTATTTGTATAATTCTCCGATATGTTAGACAAAGCATCTCTCGGTAGAATATGTTGAGTTTGCAATTGCATCTTAGATGTCAAGGACAAAGAGAAAGCTACTAGTTTTGTGACTGCTTTCTATTGTATAATTCTCCGATAGGTTAGACAAAGTATCTCTCGGTAGAATATGTTAAGTTTGCAATTGCATCCTAGATGTCAAGGACAAAGAGAAAGCTACTAGTTTTGTGACTGCTTTCTATTGTATAATTCTCCGATAAGTTAGACAAAGCATCTCTCGGTAGAATATGTTTAGTTTGCAATTGCATCTTAGATGTCAAGGACAAAGAGAAAGCTACTAGTTTTGTGACTGCTTTCTATTGGATAATTCTCCGATAGGTTAGACAAAGTATCTCTCTGTAGAATATATTAAGTTTGCAATTGTATCTTAGATGTCAAGGACAAAGAGAAAGCTACTAGTTTTGTGAATGCTTTCTATTGTATAATTCTCCGATAGGTTAGACAAAGTATCTCTCGGTAGAATATATTGAGTTTGCAATTGCATCTTAGATGTAAAGGACAAAGAGAAAGCTACTAGTTTTGTGACTGCTTTCTATTGTATAATTCTCCGATAGGTTAGACAAAGTATCTCTCGGTAGAATATTTTGAATTTGCAATTGCATCTTAGATGTAAAGAACAAAGATAAAGCTACTAGTTTTGTGACTGCTTTCTATTGTATTATTCTCCGATAGGTTAGACAAAGTATCTTTCGGTAGAATATGTTGAGTTTGCAATTGAATCTTAGATGTCAAGGACAAAGAGAATGCTACTAGTTTTGTGACTTCTTTCGATTTTATAATTCTCCGATAGGTTAGACAAAGCATCTCTCGGTAGAATATTTTGAGTTTGCAATTGCATCTTAGATGTCAAGGACAAAGAGAAAGCTACTAGTTTTGTGACTACTTTCTATTGTATAATTCTCCGATAGGTTAGACAAAGTATCTCTCGGTGTAATATGATGAGTTTGCAATTGCATCTTAGATGTCAAGGACAAAGAGAAAGCTACTAGTTTTGTGACTGCTTTCTATTGTATAATTCTCCGATAGGTTAGACAAAGCATCTCTCGGTCGAATATGTTGAGTTTGCAATTGGATCTTAGATGTCAAGGACAAAGAGAAAGCTGCTAGTTTTGTGACTGTTTTCTATTGTATAATTCTCCGATAGGTTAGACAAAGTATCTCTCGGTAGAATATGTTAAGTTTGCAATTGCATCTTAGATATCAAGGATAAAGAGAAAGCTACTAGTTTTATGACTGCTTTCTATTGTATAATTCTCCGATATGTTAGACAAAGCATCTCTCGGTAGAATATGTTGAGTTTGCAATTACATCTTAGATGTCAATGAAAAAGAGAAAGTTACTAGTTTTGTGACTGTTTTCTATTGTATAATTCTCCGATAGGTTAGACAAAGTATCTCTCGATAGAATATGTTCTCGCTAACTTGGGCATTGCTCTACAGGGTTCTTCGCTATCAAGACCTTCTTTTGAGGTTTTGATAGAGGGTTAGGAAGATGTAGAAGCCTTTGGCCTGCACGGATTGGCAACCCGAAATAGGAATGCTGGTGGCTTGATTATGGGCAATAGTGCTTCCTTAGCTTTCTCCTTTGGTTCTCTCGAAAGAGTTGACTCTAGATCTACTAGTGGTTAAGGGATCTTGCGAGGAAGGATCCTTGGTGGTTGGAAAGTAACTCTCTAGAATTCTTTTATTGCAGGGCATTGATGGAAGGAAGATTGTCAGTTTCTCCTTTAAATCTAGCTTCTATGGGTTGACTTTTTTTTTTTCTATCCCTAGAAGATAATGATCTTCTTAAAGATAGAAAGAGAAAAGTATTATTTTATTATATCAAATGTAAATCAATTCGTTTTGTATCAATTGGTGGTTGGAAACGAGTCTAATTCGTTTTGTATATTAATATCATTGTGATTTTCGAATCCGACAACAATGCCCTTATATATCAAATAAATTTTTTTTAAATAACATCGAAAGATAAGTATCATTTTATTATTATTTAATTTTAATTGTGACATTAAATTTGTTTGGTTGGGGCACATCTAAAGAGTACGAATGTGTGGATTGGAAAACTACGCCGAGCATATCACACACATAAAGATTTGTTGAACATAGAGAGTCGTGTTACTTGCGAAGGGCATATTGTGCATGCCACACTTGACTCGGTTGTTGTAGCTCATCCTGCACGAGGAGTTGGGCCACAACGTAGTCTTGTAATTTCTATTTGGTGAAGTCATCAAGAACAGTGCATAGAAATTGGGATCATGAATGCTAACAACAGAGAGAACCTAAAATGTAATTAGTCTCAGATATGAGGGCTTGTATGCAAATAACCCTCTCATGTAGTGTATTGTCCAACTTACAATACAATTAATCCCAAAAACTAGGGCTTATGTGCAAAAAAGTACTCACAAAGCCCGCATTGTCCCACGTACGTATGGTAAGGAAAAAAGAACTATAATGCGATTAGTCTCAAGGAGAAGGGCCTACGTGAAAATAACTACCACAGATGAGAGGAGTAGCAGCTAGTATATAATTAGCCCAGAAGTCGAGGGCTTAAAAGAAAATACCATGTCAATCAAGAAGAGATTAATTTTGTTTAGCTACAATGACGATTACGAACCAATGGTGTTATGGCCCAAAGCCCAAGTGTAAACCCGTCACAGAGATCAAAACCAAGAAACAAACGGGGCTCTCACGTGAATCCATTACCCTCGGAGAGAATAAAGGAGATGCTGCCGGGGCCGACGCCGACGCCGACGCTGACGCTGACGCTGACGCTGGTGGGAACCCTGTTTGGGCCGGGCATCTTAGATGCACTCCGTTGCCCTCTGCAAGCTCCTCTATATCCGGCGTACGCAACTGCCCCTTCCTTCCTCCGGCACCCCAAACCCTAATCTTCTTTGATATCTTCTTCTTTAGTGTTGGATGGGTGGGATCGATCGGTTCTATGTTACCTTGCGTGCTGGGATGAGGCTGAGGGTCGTCTTCATGAATCATTTCGTAGGACGACGACCTCAAGGCGGCGGTTGACAAGATGCTGCACAAGGCAATGGCCGTCAACCAGTACAGAAACTTCTGTCCGTCTTTTTATTTTGCCTGCCCCTTCTTGATTTCTTTATCCTGTTCGATTTGATCACCAGTTGGTGTTCTGAATCTGAAAACCTAATTTTAGGTGTTCAAGAAGCATTCTTTCTGATCCCTCGCGTTGAAGGTTTGCGAGAAATGAGAGTTTGTGGAAGAATTGAGGGGAGAGGATGCCAAGTATCCACATGAGGTGGTACTGTTAGGGACCACTGAAAGATTGAGATGGTCGCGCTATGTAATTGAAGATTGTGGATGTATTTTGATGTTCGAAGGATTCGATAACAAAATAGATATTGCACACCTAAAAATTTGTAACAATGAGCACAGACAGAGAAAATTAAAAGGAAATAACAATGACAATTAGGGAAGGAAGGAAGGATATATACTATATGAAAGAAAAGAATACTGAAATATCCTACATAATTTCCTTTCTCTTTTGTTATTGTATGCCTAAGTTTCAGACAAAATTGTTTTTCACATTGTCTGACTCGGCACAGTTCAATATGGTAATGATTTAGAACTTGTTCGTTTGATTCATAATGCTCATGGGACTTCCTATTTTCTTGGTGGATGCTTGTGTAGCAAACTTGATAGATGCTGATAATGGATAAACAAAATTGGATGCCTGCGCTCATCTTTTTGGTAAATGCTGATAAATCTTGCCAATCAACTTCTATCTTTATGTGTAAGCTTATCCATGTATACTTGCTTCAGTTCTTAAGGAGTCAAATTAATCAACTGTCATGCTCAATCGATACAGATTCAGCATATTAGTCGATCAAGGTCTTCTTAGTCTGTAGTTCTTGCAATTTTCTGGTTCATGTGGGAAACATACTAATAGAACATATTCTTAAGTTGTTTTGGCATACTGGATCTGCAAAATTTTCATTACTTGTTAATCCATGCACCTTCTCCATCACATGGAATAGAAAAATCATCATTATAAAAGGGAAAAAAGATCAATCTGGATCGTGAATAGGGCTCAGTAATTGTTATTTCTGTAGGTTTATTCCATCATGAACTCTCAAGATTAATTGACATCTCTAGTACTTCTAATAAATCATGTTGGTGCCATCTCTTTTCCTTTGTGATAGGACTGAAGTATCTTATAAGAGTACACTGATGATTATTTTGAGCTTTGTAACACTAGCTAATGTTATATACCATCTAAAAAATATATGCAGGTCCCAGACGCTTTTAGTGACATGACATGTGATAATCTAAGATAATGTATACCAAGTTTAAACTAAGCAGAGACAAACACAAAGGGGTATTTCCATTTGGAAAGAAAAAAAAAAAGGATGCACCCAATTTCTGGAAACCTGTGACTATTTTGGGCAGTTATATTAAAATGAATTGTATCTTGCGAATATGCTTATAAATCCAATTTGGGACAACCGTCTTTTACTGGAACTGAAAACTCTTTTTTCCCTTTCTTCTTTATCACCAGCTGAAAATCACCATCATCATTATCCTTTCCCTTAAAAACAGTTGAATGGATGAAGCTGTCAAGTAGGTGTGTACAGTTATGATGATGTTGGTAGCTTTCATATTTTTAATTGAAATTACCTGTATATTGAGGTATTGCATGAAGGGAAGAAATTACCCTGTTTCTGCTCCATAAACTTGTCTTAAAAATATGATTTGCATTGTGAAAAATTCAGCTTCCCTATGTCTATACAGTAATTAACAAAGTTTAGCATCATTCAGAAAATGCTTGTATGCCCCTTCGTAGAACTTTGGTGCATGAAATTGTTCACTAATATGGACTGTCATTGATTATAAAACTGAATAACTCTAAATTTTCCCTCATTTGTCATAGAAAATGGTGGATGGCACTGATATCAACTTTAGAGAAGTATATATGTGAATATACCTATACAGACCACCAGCTAACAAATTATGTGAGATTGTTTGCTTTGTATGGCCTTTTGCCATTATGTTGTAATCCAAAGACAGGCATGTCTCTCAGCGACAGTTGTGCTGCAGGCAGAGTGCAATCTTCATGAAATACTATTTAGATCAAGTAAACTCATCCACTGATTCTTGTAAATATCTTGATTGGTTGGTTTTTGTGAATGAGTTGGTGGTTGTTAATCTGTCTACTTCTGTGCACCATCAACTGCAGATTGGCTTGTAAACATGCTACTTGCCCTTAGGATACAGGGAAACAATGTAATGTTTTACTTAGCTAAATTCAAAGATTTCATAGGTGAAGCAATATTTAATGTGCTTGTAAATTAATGATGTTTTGCTGTTCGACAAGAAGTTTTTCTCATTAGACAAACTTCTATCATTGCTCATTGAGCTTCTCTATTCTTGTTGCTCTTTTTTTATCATGTTGCAGATGATGAAGTTTTGAGTAATACATCAGGTGCTTCATTGGTAATTTTTTGAGCCTTTTATAGGAGTTTATCTTTCCTACAAATTCATGATCACTAGTACCCTAAATTTTTATGCCTACAATCATGAAGAGACGTTATCTTTAACCAGGTGCAGTTCTGCATCATCTTCAGACATTATAATTGGATAGTAAACCTGCAAGGTGAATGTCTGTTCTTAGAAATTTGACTCTTTGAATATAGGACATGTTTTCTCCCAACATGACTCTGCTTTCATGTTAGCATTTGAAAGAACATCTCTTCCATTCTTCACCTCCACTAGACCTGCTACATGGACACGACTGTACTATTATTATCCTTGGTGATAATGTTCTCTGAGCTACCAATTGTGCCTAATGGTGGTTTTGTTCAAGTCAACCAACCAAACTAAGGCTTTGACACAACTAATCTGCCAGAATATGCTTATACTGCAACTTTCTTTCCGGTGCTTACTCTCTGAATCTTCAGGGAAACGTGGAGCAGCATATCAGAGACCTGGCGCGAACTAGGCCGCTCGGAAGGAGCCATCCTGGTGCATTGCAAGGCCACATTGAGCACTTCAAACAGAGAGGACTCCTCACGCGGTGCCACCGGCTTCAGAGCAGGATCCAGCAACTCCTCCCGCTCTGTCACCGTCATCGTCGTCGCAGTCCGAGACTGCACCCAGGTCACCATATTCATGTCTCCTCCGAACCTCCGATCTGTGGGCATTAACCCGCTAACGAGCTCCATGAGAACAATGCCCATGCTGTAGACGTCGCTCTTCTCCGTCGCCTTTGGGGAGTAAGCATATTCTGATAATGTTGCAGCGCTATAAGTTTATTTGATATGACAGTGAACAAACCACGGGTTTGATTACTTGTATGCAGCGTACCTGGAGCCATGTAGCCATAGGATCCGGCGAAGCAGGAGCCAGTCTCCGTGTACCGTGCCGAACCGTCCGGGTAATTCTCGGCGGCGACTGCCTTTGCCAGTCCAAAGTCGCCCAAATGTGCCTCCATGTCACCGTCGAGCAGCACATTGCTCGACTTGATATCCCTGTGAACTATCATTGGCACGCAGTCGTGGTGCAGGTACTCCACTCCTTTGGCAAGGCCGATCGCGATCTTCAACCTGGCCTCCCAGCTCAGCTCTCGCTTCCTCTTCTGGCTCACTGCAGGCTCGTGCAGCCAATTCCACAGGCTTCCATTCTCCATGTACTCGTATACCAGCAGATGCTCCCCCTGATTTCTGCTAAGGTAACCCAGTAGCTTGACCAAATGCCGGTGCCTGATCCGGCCAAGAATTTTCACCTCTCTCACGAAGCTCTTGTCTTGCAGCAAGGATTCCCTTTTGTCATGCAGAATCTTCTTCACGGCCACTGTCTCACCGGACGGCATTTCAACTCTGTAGACGGTGCCCGACCCGCCAGAACCGATGACGAACTCGTCGCTCAGGTTGCACGTCGCTTCCATGATAGCTTCCCATTTGAGTTCTCGCCTCGTGGATCCCTTCACGATCAGTTCTCGATGAATCTTGGAAGAGGAACCCTTGAAGGAGTATGCGCAATTGACCTCGCTTGATCTCTCTGCGCACCGCCTTCTGATCCATAACACAGCGGCTATCAGCAGGAGAATGATCACCAGCGTCACGGTGGCAGAGATCACGGCTACAGCAGCTGAGCTTAAGGTGGAACCTTCGCGGGCGGGCCTGATAATGTTGCACGGCTGGAGGGGACTCCCGCAGAGACCAAGGTTCGCAGCGAAAGACTGCGGTGGCCAGCGGGCGAATCGGCCGTCCAATTGCCCCTCCAAATCGTTGCTCGAGAGATCGAGCACCACCAAGCTACTCATTTCACCTATTTGTCGCGGGACATCTCCGGTCAGAAAATTGTGCGAGAGGTTCAGATATTCGAGCTTCGCAAGCGACGCAAGCGATGACGGAATCTCGCCGCTGAGGTTGTTGAAGCTGAGGTCTAACGCACTCTGTAGTTCCTGCAGTCGTCCAAGCTCGACCAGGACCGGCCCGGTGAACAGATTCCTCGACAACCGGAGCTCATAAAGCTTGCTTAGCTGCGCTATGGAGGCAGGGATTGCTCCAGAAAACTGATTGTGGGCTAAGTCCAGGACATTGACGGATGCAAGTTTGCCAATTTCAGGAGGGAGTGAGCCACTGAGTGAGTTATCTGCGAGAGAGACCTTCAGTAGATTAGAGCAATTGAAGAGCTCAACAGGAAGAGGCCCAAAGAATCTGTTAGAAGAGAGTTTGAGCTCCCCCAGCTGCGGTATGCTCCCAAGCCACGTCGGGACGACTCCAGTTAGCCGATTATTGTTCAGAACAATGTGGGTGAGATTCTTGCATGCCGCCAGTTCCTTCGGTATTACTCCGGTCAGCAAGTTGCTCGACAAGTCCAGAAGCGAGAGAGCCCCGATTTCTCCGAGCATCGGCGGTATCTTGCCGGTCAGACGATTGTTCCCCAGCCGGATCCGCTCGAGCGCCGGTGAGTTTCCGAGTTGCGCTGGAATCTCCAGGTTGAAGGAATTGTTGGTGAGATCGAACGACAGAAGCGAGGTCGAGCCGCACAGCGGAAGGATGCTCCCGTTGAACCGGTTGTTGGACAGGTTCACTCTCGTGATGTTCCGGCAATCAAACATCTCATCGGGGATGCTTCCTTCGAGCGAGTTGTTGTACAGCATGAGCTGTTGGAGCGATTTCAGGAGCCCAAAAGTCGCCGGAATCCCGCCAGGGAGCCGGTTGTCGGCCAAGTCGAGGATCGTGAGCTGCCGGCAATTGCCCAGCGACGCGGGGATCTTGCTGGAGAGGTCGTTCTGCCTCAGATGCAGGAAACTGAGCTGCTCCAGCCTGCCGATAGTCGCCGGAATGCCGCCAGAGAACTGGTTCCCGTAGAAATCGATCATTTTCAAGCTTGAACAGTTCCCGATGGCCGAGGGGATCTCGCCGGACAACTGGTTTTCATAGAGATAAAGGATCTGCAGCTGCTGCAACCTGCCAATCTCCTCCGGCAGCTGCCCTCGCAGCTCATTGTGATAGAGCGTCAGTATCTGAAGATTGCTGAGGTTGCCGAATTCGCGAAGAATCGAACCCGACAAGCTGTTATTGTTGAGCAGGAGATCAGTAAGGTCGACGAGCTCACCGAGTTCGACCGGGATTGCGCCAGTGAAGCTGTTGTTTGCCAAATCCAATTGCGTCAAGGACAGGCATTGGACCAAGCCGGCCGGAATTTGACCGGAGAACCTGTTGGTGGACAGGAACAAGTGCTGCAACCTAGTCGCATTTTGGCAGAGGTCCTCCGGCAGGCCGCCGGAGAGTTTGTTGTTGGACAAGACTAGATAATTGAGTTCACTCAGTTGGCCGAGCTCGGCGGGGAACTCGCCTTCGAGCTCGTTCATCGACAAGTCCAGATTTTGAAGGCCGACGAGCTTGCAGAGAGATCTCGGAATGGTCCCTTCAAGCCGGTTGGACATCATGTTGAGGTAGGTTAATTGGCTCAGCTTGCCGAGTTGACTCGGTATTTCTCCCTGCAGCAAGTTGTTGGCAAGGTTTAGGATCCGGAGATCAGCCAGATTGCCGAGCTCCGAGGGGATATGACCGTCGAGCTGGTTCTGTTGGAGGACTAAGTTCTGGAGATGTGTCAGCCGGCCGAGTCGACGCGGAATGGAGCCGGAGAGGTTGCAGAGGGCCAAGGCGAGAGTGGTCAGGTTCCGGAGGTCGCCGAACGAGTCCGGGATCGGTCCCGACAGGCCTGGGTTGTCGCCCAGCCGGATGACTCGAAGGCTGGAGAGCGAGCCGAGCGAAGAGGGAATCGTTCCCGAGAGACGGTTGGAGTAGAGGAAGAGAGTGGTCAGAGCGGAGAGCCCGGCGAGCTGGCTCGGGATTGTACCCGTGAGCCGGTTGGAGGAGACATCGAGGGTGGCGAGTCGACTCAGCCGGCCGAGGGAGCGGGAGAGGGAGCCAGCCAGGGACGAGGAGGAGAGATTGAGAGCCACCACCGCCGAGTCCAGATCGCAGGTGACTCCATTCCAAGAGCAGTAGTCGGGGTTATCCTTTCTCCAGTCGTCGAGCACTCCTCGGGGGTCCTCCGTGAAAGATTTCCTCACCTCAAAAAGAACTTCCATGTACACCGAGTCCAAGTAGCGACAGAGAGCCGAAGGAGGCAGGAAAGAGATCACCACCAGTAGAACAACCAGCGTGATCCTCCGGTACGTATCCATCTCTGTACTTTATCTGGTGTTGTCTGAAAAGA
>NW_027021327.1:90420-116831 GCF_036884655.1 Musa acuminata AAA Group | reverse complement strand
GATCAAGGCACAAGGCATTGTGATCATAGTGAGTAACATAAAGAGTTTACAATACACATACAAGCTCATTCAGGAGGTGGAAAATTAAAATGCCTAAATAAAGAGTCAAATTGTCAATGAATTTACTGCAGCTCAGATAGGATTTGATCTTGTCGATGTTCAAGCCATTCTTGTCTTTGTTCAAATCGGTCCATCCGAATCCCAATATCTTCGACAGATGATGTATGAGCTGGCTCAAATGAATGTGTTTCCTCAAAGGGACAGATCAGAGGAGATTGAGTACCTCTAAAGACTGGTGTTTCCAGTTCTGGTTCAGGTTGAGGGGGATCGATTCTTCTAGGCATTCTAACCCAGTTACCGTTTCTATAAACACATCTTAATCGGTGAAGTAGATTTTTATTTATTATGCTAAACCTATCTACTTTTATTACTTCTTCTTCTGGTGGTATTAGAATGCCGTAGGCTTTCAGTATTCTAGTGATTATACCACCATATGGAAGCATCATGTCTTTCTTAGATAGTTCTAACATGTTTTGCTGGATAAGATAACCAAGACAGATGTCATGTCCTTTCATGATCAAATACATAGTTCCTAATTCTAATTGGCTTACTTCATCATGATGGTATTGTTTAGGGAGAATGATGCTAGCTAGGATATGATGAAGTACCTTAGTGTTTAGTGGCAGTAGATGTTCACAACTTTTAGGAACAAATTGTAAGTTGGGATTGGCGAAAATAGTTCCTAAGGCTTCAACATATGTTGTCCCAACAGTTTCATCATCCCATGATCCTCTAAAGTAAAGTCCTCTACTTTTTATGGGAATGCCTTGTTAGGATCAAGAGCACTAAGAGGGGGGGGGGGTGAATTAGTGCAGCGGAAATCTTTCAACGATAAAACACGTTCGAACGATAAAAACGATTTCGGTGTGAAAGCCGATTCTAAGATTACTTTAACTTAAGATTAAGCGAGATGACGTTAAAATCAATCTACGAAGGCAGTTTGCAGTTATGATGAAAACCAGATATAAGCGCAAACTGAAATACGACGTTCGTACGAAGAAGCTGATTTACGTCTAAATGCTGATTCGTAAATCACTTGATTAGGCGAGATGCAGTTTAAGCAAGGATATAAAGGTAGTTTGCAGTTATGATTGAAATCAAAACGTAAACGCAAACTGAAATATGATGATCGTACGAAAAAACAGATTTACGTCTAAACACTAATTCGGAAAGTGCAAAGCTTGAAACCCGATCGTATATGCGCAGAAAGCAGTAAGCTTTAGAGGAGGTTTGTAGTAAAGATTGTTGAATCTCATATTTTGATGATGAAACTACTTGATATATGTTTATGATTTAATCTGCGTTTTGAGTGACGCAGGATACTTCGATCAGGATGAGACAATTAAAGCAGGAAAATCATGTTGTGCTAGAGGAACATGTCAGAAGATTGGACGTCGGGCCGGTGGATCGGTCGACGTATCGACAGAAGGCTTCGGGCTATGGATTCGGGCATCGGGCCAAGGAGAGCGGATATTGCGCCAAGGACATCGGAGTTGCGGAGACAACTAGCCGATTGGGCAATAGGCTGCAAGAGAGGACGATGCACCGAAGAATCGGATGACGCGTCGAGAGACCAATGACATGCCGGACAACTTGATTAATGCTTAGGATTAATTGTCTCAATTGAAGTTTTTATTTTACATGTGCAGGATTAACTACAATGAAAGTAAGACATGCAGCAGGAGTTGCGCCGGAGTCATGACAATGATCACGTTGGGAGTTCAAGAGCTCGACGGAAGTTCGGACAGTCGTCGGAGGTTCTGCGGGAACAAATCCGAGAAGTCCAGAAGCTTGCCAAAGGAGCTCGTCGGAACTTGCCAAGGGGATCGTCGCAAGTCCAGGAGTTTGCCGGAAGTCCGCAGGAGGATCACCGAGGGTTCGTCGAATGATCGACGGAAGTTCGCCGGAAACTTGCCGGAAGAAGCGATTGACGCACCGGAGCAAGCTGCAGAATATGTCTTAGGAAATAATCGTAGTTAGCACATTGATTAAGTTAGAAATGGGAGGTGATCCCATTAGCTTAATCTTGGGGCAATTGGGCCCCTGAAAGAATCAAATTGGGCCGAATGGATTAACCCATTCGGACCCTGATTGTTGTGGGAGGTGCAACCGCCCAAGCCAGGAGGTAGCACCGCCCAGACTATGTCGCCCAGCGAGACTGGGCAGTGCAACCGCCCCAGGCAAGAGGTGGCACCGCCCCGGGCTCAGTCTCCGAGCGAGACTGGGCGGTGCAACCTCTTCTGCCAAGAGGTAGCACCGCCAGAGCTCAAGTTTCGAGCTCTGCCAGGCGGTGCAACCTCCCCAGTCAGGCGGTGCAACCGCCTGAGCTCGGTCTTCGAGCTCTGGCAGAGAGGTGCAACTGCCCCTGACAGAGGTGGCACCGCCCAGAGGCTCAGTCTTCGAGCTCTGCCAGGCGGTGCAACCGCCCAAGTCAGGAGGTGCAACCGCCTGATCCCGGAATTCTGGGAATTGACAGAATTGAGCTCCAAATTTGAACTGGGTTGGGGCCTATAAATACCCCACCCATTCAGCACTGAAAGCATAGAACACACACTCGAAATCTTGCTGTCTTTCTGTGGTTCTTAGAGCTCAAAACTGCTAGTTCTCCTCTTTCTGTTCTTCAAAGTTTGAGTTGTAAAGAGAGGAGAGAAAACTGCTGTAAGGGTTGTCTCCTAAGCCCGTCAAAAAGAGTGAATCTGTAAGAGGGTGGTTGGCCTTCGCCTATTGAAGGAAGGCCTCTAGTTGACGTCGGTGACCTCGTCGGTGGAGGAAGCCAAAAGTGGAGTAGGTCAAGATTGACCGAACTACTCTAAATCTCGGTTTGCATTTTCTTTGAGCATTTTACCTTCACTGCAAACTTCTCAATAGCTTACTGCCCTCTGCGATTTTACGAACGAGTTTCAAGGTTTAGACGTAAATCTACGTTTAGACGTAAATCTGCATTTAGACGTAAATCTGCTTTTTCGTATGATCATCATATTGCAGATTGCGTTTACGTTTTGAGCTTTACCATAACTGCACACTGCCTTTATACTCCTGCTTAAACTGCATCTTATCTAATCAAGTGATTTACGAATCAGCATTTAGACGTAAATCAGTTTCTTCGTATGAACGTCGGATTTCAGTTTGCGCCGATATTATGGTTTTCATCATAGCTGCAAACTGCCTGCATAGATTGACTTTAACCTTGCTTAGTATCAACTTTCATACAGAAGTTGTTTTTATCGTTTGAACGCAGCTTTCGATTTTAATCGTAGAAAGTTTTCCGCTGCATTAATTCACCCCCCCCTCGTAGTGCTCTCGATCCTAACAATTGGTATCAGAGCCCGGTCTTTCTCATTTCGGATTTACACCCGAGAGAAATGGCTCTTCATGGCTTTCAAGAGGGCTTTTCGATTTTTCGTCCACCGTTGTTAAACGGATTAGACTACACTTATTGGAAAACTCGAATGAGAGTTTTCTTGATTTCTATGAATTTGGATTTATGGAATATCGTTGAAAATGGCTTTCATCTTCACTCTAAACCGATGAACGAATGGTCGGATTTAGAGAAGAAGCATTTTTCTTTAAACGCAAAGGCTATGAATGCCTTATTTTGCGCTTTGGACAAAAATGAGTTCAATCGGGTTTCTTTGTGCGAAACGGCTTTCGATATTTGGCGCACTCTTGAAATCACGCACGAGGGAACTAGTAGAGTCAAAGACTCGAAAGTTAATATTTTACTGCATGATTTCGAGCTTTTTCAAATGAAGCCAAGCGAAACTATTGGTGACATGTACACCCGTTTTACGGATGTCGTCAATGGTTTAAGAGCTCTTGGCAAATGTTTTTCGAATTCTGAACTTGTGAACAAGATTTTGCGTTCTCTTTCTAAGAAGTGGGATTCAAAAGTAACGGCTTTACAAGAAACAAAAGATTTAAATATTTTTCCACTTGAAGAACTAATTGGTTCATTGATCACATATGAAATGACGTGCAATGCACATGAAGAACTTGAGAATCACCTTCCAAAGAACAGGAAGGATTTGAGACATAGAACATTTGAAGACCACTCGAGCATAAGTTCAAGTGATGGTGAACTTAAACTACAAATGAAACAAAAATTAAAAAGTAAAAAGAACGGAACTACTTGCTTTGAACGCAAGAAGAAGAACAAAAATTGGGATGAATCGAGCTCCTCCGAAGACGAGGAGAAAATCAACAAAGGCGAGGTGGCAAACTACGCCTTTACGCCTTTCGACGCTGAGGTAATCAAAATGCCTTTAATTTACTTTGAAATTACATGATGCTTTTCATAAAGCATTTTTCTTTTTCTTGAAAATTACATGTTTAATAATTTTATAATAAAAATACAAACAATTAGGAATCATGCTTATCATTCTAGTAATTTTAAAAATAATCATGAAAATTGCATGTTTATGATAAACAAAATGATTTTGATTAAAAATACCTTATGAAATCATGCTATATGTGGTTGAGAAGTAATAATATGTATCATGTTGATTTCCATTGTTATTTCTCGATTTTGAGTATATGAAATCATGTTTATTTTGAAATTATGATGATTCTTGATATTTATGGATTATCGATTTTCATGATAATAACAGTGGCTTTAAAAAAAAATCGATGCATGTTTTCATAAATGAAAAGACATGCTAACATGAAATCGACCACTTAAAATGAAACACTTAAAAAGGGGAAAAAATATTATCAATGAAATCATGAATCTATTTATAAGTTTTGTGAGCCATAAAAATGATTTTGATGATTTAAATTTGAAATGAGTTTTATCAAAATCATGATCTTGATTTATCAAATTGAATGAATTGAAAATGAATGATGATTTTTCTCTTGAATGATTATGACTTGTATTCCTTGTATTCATGATATGATTTTTATGCAATTCTTTGTATTCATGAAATATTTATCTCATCACCCAATTATTTCTTTTCAATATTCCTCAAGTGATGATATGAATGCATGAGATATTCATGAATTTATTTTGATGTATGCAAATGAGAAGTTTCGATCATGCATGGTAGGATGCAATGTGACAAATTAATACCATGATGATTTGAAATATTTATGATTTGGAATGATGCATATGCTTTTTATGATAATATATGATGTGTATCATGAATGCTTAAAAAAAAAAATTAAATAAATAAATGTTTATATCATGTTAGATGGTTTTACATATTATGCATGATAAGCTACAGTGATGAGTGAAACAATGATTGAAATAATATGAATGATGATTTGGAATCATGCATATAATAATGAGTTTATATGTTTTGAAAATGTGCATGTTTTAATTTGAAAATATAATGATGCACAAATGAGATTGATACTAACCTTTGTCATGATTTAAAAATTGATGTAAAGGGTTTTTCCCTTCGTTTTGACAATGACAAAAGGGGAGATAGCTAGCTTGCACAATTCAAGAAGAAAGCAAAAATTGTACTTCTCAAAAGAGAAAAAATTGCTATCTTGAACATCACCAAGAAGTGCTATCTTGCAAATCTCAAGACACACAAATGCAATCATGTAAAATTTGTAATTTTTCACATTATTAAAATTTATGATGCTTTGGTGATTATGCATATTCTAAAATGTTATAAAATTCACTAGCTTGCATGATGTAGAATTTAGCTATATTGAACATCACCAAGGAATGCTATCTTGCCTATCTCAAGAAGCAAAAAGTTAACTTGCACATCTAGCAAAACTTATATTTCAAGAAGCAAGAGTTGCTTTCTTGAACATCTCAAAATTGCTAGCTTGCGGGCCTTAAAATGTAGAAATTTTTTGCTAGCTTGTATATGGTAAACTTGCTATCATACTACCATGATGATGAGCATGCCTTATCTTCATGATTATATTTGAAAAACTATGGCAAAAATATGTTCGAATGATTAAACGTGTGAAAATTATTTTTCGAACTTTTTTGATTGAATGATCAAATCACTTGATTGCCATAATGATTTTACACAATTACTTGCCATAATTACATGTTGGAAATTATGTGCTTGAATACAAAAATTTCCATGATAATAAGCATGTTTTACCTTCATGATTGTAATTGAATATCTCTAGTAAAACCCTGTCCGAATGTATGAAAGTGTCAAATTTCATTTTCGGATTTTCTTGATCCTAACAATTGAATTTTCTTGATACATTATCCTCTTTCGAACTTAACAAGCATATGTCATATCAAGTTTAATTCACATCATTGATTTTTGACATATGGAATCATCTAGCAAATGCACTTATCATGTGAAAAATATTTTTCGAGAAACATATTTGATGATTCCCTCTTATAAAAGGAAGATATTTTTACATACAAGGATTTGACTCACTTACATATCTTAATCCTTGCAAAAATGAAGTGTGCTTTAATATCTTATCGATTTGAACTTCACATATGGCTTTCCTCCTTCATGTAAAAAGATAACAAATAAAAAGAAAGAAGCAATAAAAGCTATCTCCATGTCATGTTTTCCTCGAGATGTTTACATAATTGGTATCCTATCACTCACTATTGGAAAATGACATGAACCAACTTATGGCATCGCACTTATATTTAAAATTTGCTTATATCGTTCTCCTTGTTGTTGATGATAAAGGGGGAGAAATATATAAATTGATACTATGAGTGCCATATTTGAAGAATATGAATAGATGTTATGAATGCCATATTATGATGAGATATCAAAAGCAGCATTCATATGAATAGGTGCTATGAATGTCATATCATGTTAAGATATCAAGAACTTGAATCGTAATTTTACATGTTGATATCTTACCATTTGATGATAGCAAACTTGCATGATGATAACAATAGATATTATGTTTTTCATGCAATGAGTGAAACTTATATCACAAACACTTGATTGTGGTACTTCTCCTTTTTGTTGATGACAAAGGGGGAGAAGTATGTTGATGACATGACATGTTATGCATAAGTTTATGATAACATGTTGCTTGGATTTTTAAATCCAAGAGTTTCTATCAATATGGCATATTGATAGGGGGAGTTTGTTTAAACTCTGGGAGTTAAGGTTAACTCCGTTTATGATGACATGTTGCTTAGATTTTTGAATCTAAGAGTTTCTATCAATATGGCATATTGATAGGGGGAGTTTGTTAAAACTCCGGGAGTTAAGTTTAACTCCGTCATCAAGTGGTTGTCATCATCAAAAAGGGGGAGATTGTTGAATCTCGTATTTTGATGATGAAACTACTTGATATATGTTTATGATTTAATCTGCGTTTTGAGTGATGCAGGATACTTCGATCAGGATGAGACAATTAAAGCAGGAAAATCATGTTGTGCTAGAGGAACATGTCAGAAGATTGGACGTCGGGCCGGTGGATCGGTCGACGTATCGACAGAAGGCTTCGGGCTATGGATTCGGGCATCGGGCCAAGGAGAGCGGATATTGCGCCAAGGACATCGGAGTTGCGGAGACAACTGGCCGATTGGGCAATAGGCTGCAAGAGAGGACGATGCGCCGAAGAATTGGACGAAGCGTCGAGAGACCAATGACATGCCGGACAACTTGATTAATGCTTAGGATTAATTGTCTCGATCGAAGTTTTTGTTTTACATGTGTAGGATTAACTACGATGAAAGTAAGACATGCAGCAGGAGTTGCGCCGGAGTCATGACAATGATCACGTTGGGAGTTCAAGAGCTCGACGGAAGTTCGGACAATCGTCGGAGGTTCTGCGGGAACAAATCCGAGAAGTCCAGAAGCTTGCCAAAGGAGCTCGTCGGAACTTGCCAAGTGGATCGTCGCAAGTCCAGGAGTTTGCCGGAAGTCCGTAGGAGGATCACCGAGGGTTCGTCGGATGATCGACGGAAGTTCGCCGGAAACTTGCCGGAAGAAGCGATTGACGCACCGGAGCAAGCTGCAGAATATGTCTTAGGAAATAATCGTAGTTAGCACATTGATTAAGTTAGAAATGGGAGGTGATCCCATTAGCTTAATCTTGGGGCAATTGGGCCCCTGAAAGAATCAAATTGGGCCGAATGGATTAACCCATTCGGACCCTGATTGCTGTTGGAGGTGCAACCGCCCAAGCCAGGAGGTAGCACCGCCCAGACTATGTCTCCCAGCGAGACTGGGCGGTGCAACCACCCCAGCCAAGAGGTGGCACCGCCTCAGGCTCAGTCTCCGAGCGAGACTGGGCGGTGCAACCTCTTCTGCCAAGAGGTAGCACCGCCAGAGCTCAAGTTTCGAGCTCTGCCAGGCGGTGCAACCTCCCTAGTCAGGCAGTGCAACCGCCTGAGCTCGGTCTTCGAGCTCTGGCAGAGAGGTGCAACCGCCCCTGACAGAGGTGGCACCGCCCAGAGGCTCAGTCTTCGAGCTCTGCCAGGCGGTGCAACCGCCCCAGTCAGGAGGTGCAACCGCCTGATCCTGGAATTCCAGGAATTGATAGAATTGAGCTCCAAATTTGAACTGGGTTGGGGCGTATAAATACCCCACCCATTCAGCACTGAAAGCATAGAACACACACTCGAAATCTTGCTGTCTTTCTGTGGTTCTTAGAGCTCAAAACTACTAGTTCTCCTCTTTCTGTTCTTCAAAATTTGAGTTGTAAAGAGAGGAGAGAAAACTGCTGTAAGGGTTGTCTCCTAAGCCCGTCAAAAGGAGTGAATCTATAAGAGGGTGGTTGGCCTTCGCCTATTGAAGGAAGGCCTCTAGTTGACGTCGGTGACCGAACCACTCTAAATCTCGGTTTGTATTTTCTTTGAGCATTTTATCTTCACTGTAAACTTCTCAATAGCTTACTGCCCTCTGCGATTTTACGAACGAGTTTCAAGGTTCAGACGTAAATCTGCGTTTAGACGTAAATCTGCGTTTAGATGTAAATCTGCTTTTTCGTATGATCATCATATTGCAGATTGCGTTTACGTTTTGAGCTTTACCATAACTGCACACTGCCTTTATACTCCTGCTTAAACTGCGTCTTATCTAATCAAGTGATTTACGAATCAGCATTTAGACGTAAATCAGTTTCTTCGTATGAACGTCGGATTTCAGTTTGCGTCGATATTATGGTTTTCATCATAGCTGCAAACTGCCTGCATAGATTGACTTTAACCTTGCTTAGTATCAACTTTCATACAGAAGTTGTTTTTATCGTTTGAACGGAGCTTTCGATTTTAATCGCAGAATGTTTTCCGCTACACTAATTCACCCCCCCCTCTTAGTGCTCTCGATCCTAACAAAGATAATATGCTCAAAGTAAATGCAAACCAAGATTTAGAGTGGTTCGGTCAATCTTGACCTACTCCACTTTTGGCTTCCTCCACCGACGAGGTCACCGACGTCAACTAGAGGCCTTCCTTCAATAGGTGAAGGCCAACCACCCTTTTACAGTTTCACTCCTTTTGACGGGCTTAGGAGACAACCCTTATAGAATTTTTTCTCCTCTCTTTACAGCTCAGAACTTAGAAGAAAAGAGGGAGAAGAACTTTTGGCCTTTACAACAATTTTGAGCTCTAAAAATCACAGAACAAGATCAATATTTCGGTGTGTATTCGGTGCTCTTTCAGTGCTGAATGGGTGGGGTATTTATAGGCCCCAACCCAGTTCAAATTTGGAGCTCAAAACTATCAATTCCTAGAATTCCGGGATCAGGCGGTTGCACCTCCTGATTGGAGCGGTTGCAACGCCTGGCACAGCTCGAAGACTGAGCCTCTGGGCGGTGCCACCTCCTGTCAGGGGCGGTTGTACCTCATGCCAGAGCTCGAAGACCGAACTTAGGCAGTGCAACCTCCTAACTGAGGCGGTTGCACCGCTCAGCCAGTGCTCGGAGACCGAGCCCAAGCGGTGCCACCTCCTGTCAGGGGAGGTTGCACCGCCCAGTCTCGCTCGGAGACTGAGCCCAGGCGGTGCCACCGCTTGGCTGGAGCGGTTGCACCTCCCAGTCTCACTCGGAGACTGAGCCCTGGCGGTGCAACCTCCTGCCTTGGGTGGTTCAACCGCCTGGCATAAATCAGGGTCCGAATGGGTTGAACCATTCGGCCCAATTTGTGTTTTTCAGGGGCCCAATTGCCCCAAGATTAAGTTAATGGGATCACCTCCCATTTCCAACTTAATCATTGTGTTAACTACGATATTCCCTAAGACATTTACTGCAACTTGCTCTGGTGCGCCAATCGCTTCTTCCAGCGAGCTTCCGGCGAACTTCCGTCGATCATCCGATGAACCCTCGGTGATGCTCCTGCGGACTTCCGGCAAACTCCTGGACTTGCGATGATCCACTTGGCGAGTTCTGACGAGCTTCTTTGGCAAGCTCATGGACTTCTCGGATTTGTTGCCGTAGAACCTTCGACGACTGTCCGAACTTCCGTCGAACTCTCGAACTCCCAACGTGATCATTGTCTTGACTCCGATGTAACTCCTGCTGCATGTCTTACTTTTATCGTAGTTAATCCTGCACACTTATCTCAACATATAGATTAGATAACAAATGACAATTGACTTCATCATCAAAATCCGAGATTCAACAATCTCCCCCTTTTTGATGATGACAATCAATTGATAATGGAGTTAACCTTAACTCCCCCTATCTTTATGCCATACTTGAGATAAGTCATTTTAGAATTCAAAACTATTGAATTGAAGAGAGATATTGATAAGTTAAAATCATTTAAACTTATCAATACCCCCATCATGATTCCCATCATGATGTATCTCTCTGAAGATGATGTCAAGGCTTGACATTCATTTTCAAATTTTACATTACAAGTTTGAATGATGGTAATAGTAGCAATTTATCATATTGTAAGATATCAACATGTAAATCTGTGAAGTAAGATTTTGATATCATTACATGATGCACACATTTCAAATGTTTTAGCAATTATTGCATTTCATCACATGGTAAGATATCAATACGTAAAATTACGATGCAAGTTTTTTGTTTGATATCTTGACCTGATACAAACAAGGCATAATGCAAATTATAGCAATCATAGCATCTCTTGGTGATACGAGCATGACATTAATACTCATATATTTCTCCCCCTTTGTCATCAACAAAAAGCATGGTAATTGTGATACCAGGAGAACAATATAAGCAAATTTTAAGCATAAGTGTGATAATTATTCATGCCTTTACTCGGTTCATGTTATTTTCCAATAGTAAGTGATAGGAAATTAATTATACAAGCATGATATGTAGATCACTCTGAATACTTCCTTTTTATTTGTTATAATCTTTTTGCATGAAGGAGGAAGGCCATTTGTGATACCAGCTATTTGTGAGTTTACACTGAGTGAAGTTAAAACCGATGAGAGATTAAATCATGCTTCAGGTATCAAGATATGTATGTGAAGCAAATTTTTGCAAGTGAAAAACTATCATTCATATTTCAAGATGGAATTCATAAGCAGGAATCATTTCATCAAATCCATTTCAGAAAAATATTTTTCACATATAAGTGTATGAGAAAATCCGATTTTTAGGATACCAATTGTTAAGCGAATCCAAACATGAAATGAACACTTTCATGCATTCGGACAAGACTATGCTACAGATTTTCAAATACAATCATGAAGACAAAACATGCTTATTGTTAAGAAAATTTTTGTATTCAGCACGTAATTTCCAATATGTTATTTTGGCATGTAATGGCAATCAAGTGATTTGATCATTCAATTAAGTCCGAAAGATAATTGTAACTAGTTTATGTACTCGGACACATCAACATTCCTAATTCTCTTCTTATGAAATCAAATTGTTTTTCACTTAGAGGTTTTGTAAAAATATCAACTAGTTGATGTTTAATATAACATGACGCATCAACTGCATTTTCACAAATCATATTTATCATGGAAATCAAGACACAAGGTTTTCAAAAAACATTTAGTTTCGATGTAAAATCCGATAGTGAGTAACGAGATTAAACAATGAGTGATGTTTGTAACTCTGCTCACAAATAAAAACATCAGGTAACCAGATCAAGGATCAAGGCACAAGGCATTGTGATCATAGTGAGTAACATAAAGAGTTTACAATACACATACAAGCTCATTCAGGAGGTGAAAAATTAAAATGCCTAAATAAAGAGTCAAATTGTCGATGAAGTTGTTGCAACTCAGATAGGATTTGATCTTGTCGATGTTCAAGCTGTTCTTGTCTTTGTTCAAATCGATCCATCCGAATTCAAATATCTTCGACAGATGATGTATGAGCTGGCTCAAATGAATGTGTTTCCTCAAAGGGATAGATCGGAGGAGATTGAGTACCCCTAAAGTCTGGTGTTTCCGGTTCTGGTTCTGGTTGAGGGGGATCGGTTCTTCTAGGCATTCTAACCCAGTTACCGTTTCTATAAACACATCTTAATCGGTGAAGTAGATTTTTATTTATTATGCTAAACCTATCTATTTTTATTACTTCTTCTTCCGGTGGTATTAGAATATCGTAGGCTTTCAGTATTCTAGTGATTATACACCATATGGAAGCATCATGTCTTTCTTAGATAGTTCTAACATGTTTTGCTGGATAAGATAACCAAGACAGATGTCATGTCCTTTCATGATCAAATACATAGTTCTTAATTCTAATTGGCTTACTTCATCATGATGGTATTGTTTAGGGAGAATGATGCTAGTTAGGATATGATGAAGTACCTTAGTGTTTAGTGGCAGTAGATGTTCACAACTTTTAGGAACAAATTTTAAGTTGGGATTGGCGAAAATAGTTCCTAAGGCTTCAACATATGTTGTCCCAACAGTTTCATCATCCCATGATCCTCTAAATTAAAGTCCTCTACTTTTTATGGGAATGTCTATCATGTCGCAAATGAATTTATCCGTAATGAAGATGTGTTGTCCTAAGAGATAGGTAGACATTCTTTCTTCTTCATCTACTTGTATGTTGTTGTAAAACAATCTAACAAGTCTTGGATAGATGGGTTCATTAATTTGTAAAATAGGGAGTAGATCTAAGTTTGCAAACCATTGGATTGTCTCTAAGTCTCTTAGTTAATTTAAATCAACATGTTTTCCCTTATTGACACTCCTAAGTTCGAAAGAGGAAAACTTTTCAGCATGATATTTTGAATCGAAAAGGGTAAGATCAAAATCTTCCACTAATCTCCTCTTCCCTTTGTCTCTTGAGGATCTTCTAGACCCCATAACTACTGCTGTTTAGGAGGATAGTAATGAGCAAGAGTAAATGAATCAAAAACAGAATTTAAGGGCTTCTTAGAGAATACCTTAGTGAGATCTTCAAGAGGGGGAAAGATTGTTGATTTTTTGCTTCGAAATGAGGAGTATTTGGTATGCTATGAGGGGAGAAAGAGAGGTGGAGAAGCTTTGGAAGAGTAAAGAGGGGAAAGGAGTGAGTTGGGGTCGGTTCCACCGCCGGCCCTAGCTCGGGTTAAAAGGGGCAGAGTTGCGGGCGGTTGCACCTCTGGCTGGGGCAGTGCAACAGCTTGCAACACGTGACAGCCGAAGGTGCTACATCCGGCTGGAGCGGTGCCACCGCCTGAAGATGATGTGCACTTGTTCTGACCGCAGTGTGATCTGATTTGAGAGTTTTTGTCTTGAGAAGAATTTTCATTCAGAGCAATCAACTTTACTTACGTAATTACGTAAGAGTTTTCATTTTAAGATAAGAACTTTTGCACGATCAAGATAGATCTTTTGACGTGCATACTCTCAATGTCGTACACATGTTTGTGACAGTTTGTTCAAGTTGGTAAGCCTTGCAAATTCATGACAAACTTAGTCAATTCATGATATAGAGTTGGATTCGAAAGTTATGAACGGATGAAATCGATGGGTTCGAAAATCCAGAAGATATGTGAATTGAGAATCATGGGTTTCCAATTCTGCGAAATCAAATAGGATGGTATATAAATTGCATTTGTGATTTTAAATTTCTAATCTTCATCTGTTATTTAGGCTAGAGAGCATCGCGAGTTCTTTTTGGATCTCGGGTCATGAATATCGAGAAACCAAGGAGCAGGATATTATTTCTTTCTCAGCTTATAATTTTTTATGTCTTTACAGGAAAGGATGATTTTTAGGTACCCATTTGCTTTTGGGTGGCTCAAAAATAGATCTACATTGTTTATCATGTTGCATAGAATTTATTATGGTTTCTTTAGGAACCCAAATTAATTTGTTCGGACTAATTTTCTTGAATGGACAATAATGCGTTTTGTGTCCAAGTTTGCAACAAAAGTTACATTTGCTTTGGTGTCGAACATGTAAGATGAGGCCTTTTATGAAGGTGGTTGGATTTTGGTGAGGACTTCTCACAAATCCGATTCCACTTCTTTTGGGAACGTGACCCTTGTTTGCAAGGATCATGTTCAATGACTTGCTACCAACCTCGAATTTCTTCAAGGTGTCCTTAAGTAGCAAGTTTTCCTTTTGGAGAGTTTCTAGATCATGGTACTTTATGCATGAACTTAAACTATCATGATATTCAGTTTTTAACTTATCGAAATTACAAGTAAGACTATCATGCTCCTTTTTTAGCAATTTATATTTTTTACTAATAATCTTACATTCATCAAATAAGTCATGGAAGGCATTTAATAATTCATCAAATGATAAATCTGCATCTATTAAATTTGTTACCTCCTCTTCGATGGCCATTAAGGCGTAATGAGCAACTTGCTCGGTGTTGGACTCCTCTACTTCGGACGCGCTCGAGTCATCGCATGTTGCTTTGAGCGCCTTATTCTTTGATGTCCTCTTCTTGATTTGGGGACAATCACTCTTGTAGTGTCCCAGCTTCTTGCACTCATAGTAAATAACTTGGTCATTCTTGGGTTCAAATTTATTTTTTGTTTCATTCTTAAACTTGTTTCTTTTAATGAATTTTTTAAATTTTCTTGTTAGAAGTGCCAAGTCATCGTCACAGTCCTCATCACTTGAGTTTTCTCTCAAGTGGTCTTCTGAAATTTTAAGTGCCATATCCTTCCTGTTCTTTGGAAGGATGTCTTCTTGCTCTTCATGAGCTTTGCAAGTCATCTCGTAGGTCATTAATGACCCGATTAGTTCTTCAAGAGGGAAGTTGTTTAGATCTTTCGCCTCTTGAATAACAGTGACTTTAGGATCCCAACTCTTAGGAAGGGATCTTAGAATCTTATTTACGAGCTCAAAATCCGAAAAACTTTTTCCGAGTCCTTCTAGATCGTTGACAACATCCGTGAAACGGGTAAACATGTCGCCAATAGTCTCACTCGGTTTCATCCGGAAAAGTTCGAAAGAGTGTAACAAAAGGTTGATTTTTGACTCTTTCTCTCTACTTGTGCATTCATGAGTCACTTCGAGTGTGTGCCAAATATCAAATGCGGTTTCACAAACCGAAACATAGTTGAACTCGTTTTTATTAAGTGCACAAAATAAGGCATTCATAGCCTTCGCATTAAGAGCGAAAGCCTTCTTCTCTAATTCATTCCAATCGATCATTGGAAGAGAAGACTTCGAAAATCCATTTTCGACAAGATTCCAAAGTTCAAAATCCATAGAAATAAGGAAGATCCTCATTCGGGTCTTCCAATAGGTGTAGTCCGTCCCAATTAACATGGGTGGACGTGTAATAGAGTGGCCCTCTTGGTTTCCAGCGTATGCCATCTCTCTTGGGTTTTAATCCGTTTGAGAGTTAACCCCGCTCTGATACCAATTGTTAGGATCAAGAGCACTAAGAGGGGGGGGGGGGTGAATTAGTGCAGCGGAAATCTTTCAACGATAAAACACATTCAAACGATAAAAACGATTTCGGTGTGAAAGTCGATTCTAAGATTACTTTAACTTAAGATCAAGCAAGATGACGTTAAAATCAACCTACGAAGGCAGTTTGCAGTTATGATGAAAACTAGAATATAAGCGCAAACTGAAATACGACGTTCGTACGAAGAAGCTGATTTACGTCTAAATGCTGATTCGTAAATCACTTGATTTGGCGAGATGCAGTTTATGCAAGGATATAAAGGCAGTTTGCAGTTATGATTGAAATCAAAACGTAAACACAAACTGAAATATGATGATCGTACGAAAAAATAGATTTACGTCTAAACACTAATTCGGAAAGTGCAAAGCTTGAAACCCGATCGTATATGTGCAGAAAGCAGTAAGCTTTAGAGGAGGTTTGCAGTAAAGATAATATGCTTAAAGTAAATGCAAACCAAGATTTAGAGTGGTTCGGTCAATCTTGACCTACTCCACTTTTGGCTTCCTCCACCGACGAGGTCACCGACGTCAACTAGAGGCCTTCCTTTAATAGGTGAAGGCCAACCACCCTTTTACAGTTTCACTCCTTTTGATGGGCTTAGGAGACAACCCTTACAGAATTTTCTCTCCTTTCTTTACAGCTCAAAACTTGGAAGAAAAGAGGGAGAAGAACTTTTGGCCTTTACAACAATTTTGAGCTCTAAAAATCACAGAACAAGATCAAGATTTCGGTGTGTATTCTGTGCTCTTTCAGTGCTGAATGGGTGGGGTATTTATAGGCCCCAACCCAGTTCAAAACTATCAATTCCCGGAATTCCGGGATCAGGCGGTTGCACCTCCAGACTGGAGCGGTTGCACCGCCTGACAGAGCTCGAAGACTGAGCCTCTGGGCGGTGCCACCTCCTGTCAGGGGCGGTTGCACCTCATGCCAGAGCTCAAAGACCGAGCTCAGGCGGTGCAACCTCCTGACTGAGGCGGTTGCACCGCTCAGCCAGTGCTCGAAGACCAAGCCTAAGCGGTGCCACCTCCTGTCAGGGGAGGTTGCACCGCCCAGTCTCGCTCGGAGATTGAGCCCAGGCGGTGCCACCGCCTGGCTGGAGTGGTTGCACCTCCCAGTCTCGCTTGGAGACTGAGCCCAGGCGGTGCAACCTCCTACCTTGGGCGGTTCAACCGCCTGGCAGAAATCAGGGTCCGAATGGGTTGAACCATTCGGCCCAATTTGGGTTTTTCAGGGGCCCAATTGCCCCAAGATTAAGTTAATGGGATCACCTCCCATTTCCAACTTAATCATTATGCTAACTACGATATTCCCTAAGACATTTACTGCAACTTGCTCTGGTGCGTCAATCGCTTCTTCCGGCGAGCTTCTGGCGAACTTCCGTCGATCATCCGATGAACCCTCGGTGATGCTCCTACGGACTTCCGGCAAACTCCTGGACTTGCAACGATCCACTTGGCGAGTTCCGACGAGCTTCTTTGGCAAGCTCATGGACTTCTCAGATTTGTTCCCGCAGAACCTCCGACGACTGTCCGAACTTTCGTCGAACTCTCGAACTCCCAACGTGATCATTGTCTTGACTCCGGCGCAACTCCTGCTGCATGTCTTATTTTCATCGCAGTTAATCCTGCACACTTATCTCAACATATAGATTAGATAACAAATGACAATTGACTTCATCATCAAAATCCGAGATTCAACATGCCTATCATGTCGCAAATGAATTTATCCGTAATGGAGATGTGTTATCCTAAAAGATAGGTAGACATTCTTTCTTCTTCATCTACTTGTATGTTGTTGTAAAACAATCTAACAAGTCTTGGATAGATGGGTTCATTAATTTGTAAATTAGGGAGTAGATCTAAGGTTGCAAACTATTGGATTGTCTCTAAGTCTCTTAGTTCATTTAAATCAACATATTTTCCCTTATTGACACTCCTAAGTTCGAAAGAGGAAAACTTTTCAGCGTGATATTTTGAATCGAAAAGGGTAAGATCAAAATCTTCCACTAATCTCCTCTTCCCTTTGTCCCTTGAGGATCTTCTAGACCCCATAACTACTGCTGTTTAGGAGGATAGTAATGAGCAAGAGTAAATGAATCAAAAACAGAATTTAAGGGCTTCTTAGTGAATACCTTAGTGAGATCTTCAAGAGGGGGAATGATTGTTGATCTTTTGCTTCGAAATGAGGAGTATTTGGTATGCTCTGAGGAGAGAAATGGAGGTGGAGAAGCTTTGGAAGAGTAAAGAGGGGAAAGGAGTGAGTTGGGGTCGGTTCCACCGCCGGCCCTAGCTCGGGTTAAAAAGGGGCAGAGTTGCGGGCAGTTGCACCTCTAGTTGGGGCAGTGCAACCGCTTGCAACACGTGACAGCCGGAGGTGCTACCTCCAGTTGGGGTGGTGCCACCGCCTACAGGCGGTGAGCACTTGTTCTGACCGCAGTGTGATCTGATTTGAAAGTTTTTGACTTGAGAAGAATTTTCATTCAGAGCAATCAACTTTACTTACGTAATTACGTAAGAATTTTCATTGTAAAATAAGAAATTTTGCATGATCAAGATAGATCTTGTGACTTGCATACATGTTTGTGACGGATTGTTCAGATTGGTAAGCCTTGCAAGTTCATGACAAATTAGTAAGTTCATGATATAGTTGGAATTGAAAGTAACGAACGGATGAAATCAATGAGTTTGAAAATCTACAGGATATGTTAAGTGAGGATCATGGGTTTCCAATTCTGAGAGATCAAATAGGATTATATCTATATCACATTTGTAATTTCAACTTTCTAATCCTCTTCTGTTATTTAGGCTAGAGAGCATCGCGAGTTCTTTTTGGATCTCGTGTCATGAATTTCGAGAATCCAAAGAGCAGGATATTATTTCTTGCTCCCAGCTTAAGATGTTTTATGTCTTTACAAGAAAGGATGATCTTTAGGTACCCATTTGCTTTTGGGTGCCTCAAAAATAGATTTACATTGTTTATCATGTTGCATAGAATTTATCATGGTTCCTTTAGGAACCCAAATTAATTTGTTCGGACTAATTTTCTTTAATGGACAATAATGCGTTTTGTGTCCAAGTTTGCAACAAAAGTTGCATTCGCTTTGGTGTCGAACATGCAAGATGGGGCCTTTTATGAAGGTGGTTGGATTTTGGTGAGGACTTCTCACAAATCCGATTCCACTTCTTTTGGGAACGTGACCCTTGTTTGCAAGGATCATGTTCAATGACCTGCTACCAACCTCGAATTTCTTCAAGGTGTCCTTAAGTAGCAAGTTTTCCTTTTGGAGAGTTTCTAGATCATGGCATTTTATGCATGAACTTAAACTATCATAATATTCAGTTTTTAACTTATCGAAATTACAAGTAAGACTATCATGCTCCTTTTTTAGCAATTTGTATTTTCTACTAATAATCTTGCATTCATCAAATAAGTCATGGAAGGCATTTAATAATTCATCAAATGATAAATCTGCATCTATTAAATTTGTTACCTCCTCTCCGATGGCCATTAAGGCGTAATGAGCAACTTGCTCGGTGTTGGACTCCTCTTCTTCGGATGCGCTCGAGTCATCCAATGTTGTTTTGAGCGCCTTCTTCTTTGATGTTCTCTTTTTGACTTGGGGACAATCACTCTTGTAGTGTCCCGGCTTTTTGCACTCATAGCAAATAACTTGATCCTTCTTGGGTTCAAGTTTATTTTTTGTGTCATTCTTAAATTTGTTTCTTTTAATGAATTTTTTAAATTTTCTTGTTAGAAGTGCCAAGTCATCGTCACAGTCCTCATCACTTGAGTTTTCTCTCAAGTGGTCTTCTAAAGTTCTAAGTGTCATATCCTTTCTGTTCTTAGGAAGGATGTCTTCTTGCTCTTCATGAGCTTTGCAAGTCATCTCGTAGGTCATTAATGACCCGATTAGTTCTTCAAGAGGGAAGTTGTTTAGATCTTTCGCATCTTGAATAGCAGTGACTTTAGGATCCCAACTCTTAGGAAGGGATCTTAGAATCTTATTTACGAGCTCAAAATCTGAAAAACGTTTTCTGAGTCTTTTTAGACCGTTGACGACATCCGTGAAACGGGTAAACATGTCGCCAATAGTCTCACTCGGTTTCATCCGGAAAAGTTCGAAAGAATGTAACAAAAGATTGATTTTTGACTCTTTCACTCTACTTGTGCCTTCGTGAGTCACTTCGAGTGTGTGCCAAATATCAAATGCGGTTTCACAAACCGAAACATGGTTGAACTCATTTTTATCAAGCGCACAAAATAAGGCATTCATAGCCTTTGCATTAAGAGCGAAAGCCTTCTTCTCCAATTCATTCCAATCGATCATTGGAAAAGAAGACTTCGAAAATCCATTTTCGACAAGATTCCAAAGTTCAAAATCCATAGAAATAAGAAAGATCCTCATTCGGGTCTTCCAAAAGGTGTAGTCCGTCCCATTGAACATGGGTGGACGTGTAATAGAGTGGCCCTCTTGGTTTCCGACGTATGCCATCTCTCTTGGGTTTTAATCCGTTTGAGAGTTAACCCTGCTCTAATACCAATTGTTAGGATCAAGAGTACTAAGAGGGGGGGGGGGGGGGTGAATTAGTGCAGCGAAAAACCTTTTACAATAAAAACTGCGTTCGTTCGTTAAAAGTGATTTCGGTAAGAAAGCCGATTCGTAAATCACTTTAACTTTTGTTTAAGCGAGATGCAGCAAAGATATAAATGCAGTTTGCAGTTATGATTCAAATCCGATAGTAGGCGCAAACTGAAATATGATATTCGCACGAAGAAACTGATTTATGTCTAAATGCTGATCCGTAAATCACTTGATTAGGCGAGATGCAGTTTAAGCAAGGATATATAGGTAGTTTGCAGTTATGATAGAAATCAAAACTTAAACGCAAACTGAAATATGATGATCGTACGAAAAAATAGATTTACGTCTAAACGCTGATTCGGAAAGTGCCAAGCTTGAAACCCAATCGTATATGCTCAAAAAGCAATAAACTTTAGAGGAGGTTTGCAGTAAAGATAATATGCTCAAAGTAAATGCAAACCGAGATTTAGAGTGGTTCGGTCAATCTTGACCTACTCCACTTTTGGCTTCCACCAACGACGAGGTCACCGACGTCAACTAGAGGCCTTCCTTCAATAGGCGAAGGCCAACCACCCTTTTACAGTTTCACTCCTTTTGACGGGCTTAGGAGACAACCCTTATAGAATTTTCTCTCCTCTCTTTATAGCTCAGAACTTGGAAGAAAAGAAGGAGAATAACTTTTGGCCTTTACAACAATTTTGAGCTCTAAAAATCACAGAACAAGATCAAGATTTCGGTGTGTATTCTGTGCTCTTTCAGTGCTGAATGGGTGGGGTATTTATAGGCCCCAACCCAGTTCAAATTTGGAGCTTAAAACTGTCAATTCCCGGAATTCCGGGATCAGGCGGTTGCACCACCTGATTGGAGCGGTTGCACCGCTTGGCAGAGCTCGAAGACTGAGCCTCTGGGCGGTGCCACCTCTTGTCAGGGGCGGTTGCTCCTCCTGCCAGAGCTCGAAGACTGGCTCAGGCGGTGCAACCTCCTAACTTAGGCGGTTGCACCGCTCAGCCAGTGCTCGGAGACCGAGCCCAAGCGGTGCCACCTCCTGTCAGGGGAGGTTGCACCGCCCAGTCTCGCTCGGAGACTGAGCCCAGGCGGTGCCACCGCCTGGCTGGAGCGGTTGCACCTCCCTGTCTCGCTCGGAGACTAAGCCCAGGCGGTGCAACCTCCTGCCTTGGGCGGTTCAACCGCCTGGCAGAAATCAGGGTCCGAATGGGTTGATCCATTCGGCCCAATTTGAGTTTTTCAGGGGCCAAATTGCCCCAAGATTAAGTTAATGGAATCACCTCCCATTTGTAACTTAATCATTGTGCTAACTACGATATTCCCTAAGACATTTTCTGCAACTTGCTCCAGTGCGTCAATCGCTTCTTACGGCGAGCTTCCGGCGAACTTCCGTCGATCATCCGATGAACCCTCGGTGATGCTCCTGCGGACTTCCGGCAAACTCCTGGACTTGCGACGATCCGCTTGGCGAGTTGCGACGAGCTTCTTTGGCAGGCTCATGGACTTCTCAGATTTGTTCCCGCAAAACCTCCGACGACTGTCCGAACTTCCGTCGAACTCTCGAACTCCCAACATGATCATTGTCTTGACTCCGGCGCAACTCCTGCTGCATGTCTTACTTTCATCATAGTTAATCCTGCATACTTATCTCAACATATAGATTAGATAACAAATGACCATTGACTTCATCATCAAAATCCGAGATTCAACAGATGGGGATGCCATACAGTAGTTTGACTAGTTTGAGAACACTTATGGAGTCCTTTCATGGCGACAATTCAAAGAAGGATTGCCGATCCACTTCAGACCAACCGATTACGAGAATATTGACGGACAATTAGCAAAGATCCGACAAACCTCCACCATTCAGGAGTATCTAACTAGGTTTGAAAGATTATCCAAGCAAACTTGTGATTGGTCTCAAAAACAGCTATTGACGACCTTCATTGAGGGCTTGAAGCCAGAGATCCGGGGAGAAGTTAAAGCGCGACAACCGTACACGCTTATGGCAGCCATCTCTTTCGCATGACATCAAGAGGAGTGATTGAATCATGAAGCTTGGAGGACTAGAGTTGCTCCTCAACCAGAAATACTGAAGCTCTCAGCCCCTCCTATTGTCGATCGAGTCCTTGCACCAAAGAAGTTGACAAGAGAAGAGCTTCGGGAGCAATCTGCAAAGCGGTTATGTTGGCATTACGACGAGCCGTGGAGTTACAAGCATTGCTATAGAAAAGGGAGACTTCTTTTGATTGAACCAATATAAGAAGAGGTCATTGAGCATTCAAAAGAGAGCCTTAAACATAACGAAGAAGATGCGGAAGAAGAGCCACAACCGACCGACGTTACAGTACACACACTAGCTGGCTACTCAAACCCGCAAACGATGAAAGGGAGACTTCTTATGATTGAACCAATAGAAGAAGAGGTCATTGAACATTCAGAAGAGAACCTTGAATATAAAGAAGATGCGGAAGAAGAGCCACAATTGACTGATGTTACAGTACACGCACTAGCCGGCTACTCAAACCCGCAAACGATGAAAGTTGGAGGCCTTCTCAAACAACAACCGATCAATGTACTACTAACTTCCTAAATAGTAAGCTTGCTGTTTGGATAGCATTACCTATCGAGAATCGCTGCAGGTTTGATGTTAAGGTCACTAACGGACGGATATTGAATTGTGATCGTAGGCGCCCGTAGGAGAAACTATTACTACAGGACCAAGAGATAATTGCAGATTTTTTCCTTCTCCCTCTTAACAATCATGAGGCCATGCTCAGAATTAAATGGTTGATGACATTAGGTGATATTTCCTGGAATTTTATGAAACTAATTATGAAATTTTACAGTAAGGAGAAACATGTGACATTGCACGGGAAACGTGGGGGCGACATAACAACGATTTGCACACAACAAATGGAGAAGGTTTTGTATAAAGAATGCAGTGGCTTTTTGGTACAACTTGAGCAGCAAACTAAGGGAGAGCCAACAGAATTTGAAGATCCAAATCTACTTCCTTTGCTTGCTGAATTTTCAAATATATTTGATGAACTGCGCAACCTATCTCTTACCCATCAGCATGATCATTGTATAACGATCCTTCCAGGAAAATCTTCAGTAAATGCTTAGTCATATTAGTATCCACATCTCCAGAAGGATGAAATAGAAAGGATTGTAAAAGAGATGCTCGAAACAGGAGTTATTTGGCCAAGTTGCAACCTCTACTCTTCAAGTTGCAACCTCTAGTCCCTCACGGGACTATGTCGTGTGTATCACATTGCCACGAACTGTTCCATCACGATCCGCTGCACCATGTCACCTCTTGGTGACATCTCCATTGCATTCTGATCCTTGTGGAATAAACTCGAATTGTGAACCCTCCATGTGTGGCCTCTGCCAATACATCGCAGGGTCTCTTCCACCTTCGATTTTGTTCGCTCCTTTGGCAATCGACCTTCATCCACCCACTCTTGGGTCACACCTAGATGAAGCACCGCTCTAGGATAGTCCGTCGCCTAGTAGCTCCCGAAGTCCACCGACTTCACTGTAATTTGTGCACCATTGTCTAGGTCCTAGGTCTTTGCCCCTACCAGCATAATCTCCGCTGCGCACCGCTTCCTTCATGACAACTTGAATGGCAACACTGTGGCATATTCTTCAAGAGTACCCACCTCTAAGTCCTCTTGCCCCGTGCTAAGGCCTTTTGAACCCAATTTCGCCTCCGCAAATTGAGTCGCCTTAGTTCCTCCATCAAATGCTTATCCGAGATAAGGTGCATGTGCCCGAAAGCTCCTTTCGTCTTTAGCACCATGCAAGATGAGTCCGCTCTGTCAGAATGAAGAACCTATGGAACAACATGATTCTACTCTTGCCTCTACAAGAGTTTATGTCCTTGACCTCTGTCTAAGGAAAGCACTGTGCCTCCGCTCAATGTTCCAACTTCTATGCTGGCTCCCTTCATGCGGCTCGGGTACTTCGCCAAGTTACACCCAAGTTGCTCCGCTCCTCGTTTTTGCATTGAGTCGATGGTGGCCCTCGCGGCCACCATTCCACGGGTCAGCCCTCCCTTGAGTCCGATCTCCACATCGACTCCAAGTGTGCCTTCATTTAAGTTGCTTTGGGTCTCTCCCCCACTTGATCTCGTAATGCATCCACCAATGCATTCTCTCAAGCGAGATCATGCGACGACTCCTCGCTGCTTGCTCAGTCCATTGAGCTTCGTGGAGTCGTTGTTTGTTGAGGTACCCCTCCTCAACATGTGAGGTCCGTCCCACATGATTCTCCCTCTGGAGAGTCGGGACTTATCCCTCCTGGATAACTGTCCCATTGGAGCAGCATCTCTCTTCGTTTCGGAGACCACCATCCCCTTGGACTACTCCGATCTGCTGAACAAACTGTGCATTGTTCTGCCTCCTGCAAACGCACTTGCTAGATTGCGACTCCACGTCAATACAGCCCCCGCTGCACCACTCAAGGCCTAGCAACATGCTGAACTCATTGCACACTTCAGCCTCCTATGGACGTATCCTTCACATGCTGAAGAGAAAGTTTCAATGCTCCATGGCGCCGAGTTTCGGTCGCCTTGGGATGGCCGCGAACATTCCATCGTCTGCATACAAGCCCATGCATGAGTACCGAATTCTTTGAGTTAGCAATTCCCCTCACCTCTGTGAGCTTTGCATAACTCTTTCGATCGCTGAGCAACTCATTCCACCTTACATGGTCTCATTCTTACCAAGTGCCTCGCTTGCCTTGAGCACCATCAAGTATAGTTGTCAACGTTGAGCCATAGCTCAAACTCAGCCATCCCAACCTTTGTGCGCTCCGCATTCTTCCAAGCTTGCTTGTTCTCGTGGTGCCTCTTGCGCGAAGGGTTGGTCATTCCTCTAAATGCCAATGTCAGATGCTCGCTCCTCCGAGCGACTCCTTTTCCCTACATCTCCATGCCCGTTTTCCCCCAAACGGTCGCGCGTGTGCTGACTACCCTCAACGCAGTCCCGCTAGGTCCCCCACGTTTGCATGTTAAGTGTTTCTATGAGTGCTTGTCCCGCTCTGATACTATCTGTCATGGACTTAGCTGGTTTTGCCTAAGTCGTGCGGCACCCTTGCGTGTCCGTCCGCAAAGGTCAGCCTCCCATTGTCCCTTAGGACCAATAAAAGAGAGAACGGGTTAGAGAGAACGCCTCAATTGGGATCCACAAGCAAACATCTCCGGAAAACACTTCATAGACAATGCAAATTACAAACAGACTTTACAAGCTCTGAACAGCTGAACAACAAAGGGTAAAATGGTCCATTATAGATCGAGAATCTCTCACAAGTGTCCACATGACACAACCTTTATTTACAAGCCTAAAGAGGCCACCAACCCAACTAAAATGGGACTATTAAGCTTTCGGTCGCCCCTCTACATGCTGTACAAGGCATGAACATGCCAAAAGACACGGACATACATAAGCATTACATCAAACATCTTGTTTAGAAGTTTGTCCGTGACAATTCGGAGCTCTAGTTCTCTTCTAAAAGAAATAAGATGGGAGCATCTGACTATGCATTGATTATTGAGCCCTCAACAAAGTGACGGTGAAAAACAAGTATCCAATCTCACTCATCGCGGACTTGTTCGACCAATTGGGCAAGGCCAAGTATTTCTCCAAACTCAACCTCCGATCGGGATACTAGCAAGTGCGCATTGCTGAAGGCGTTGAAGTGAAGACTATTAGTCATAGGTGCCCAGCAAGCCAATCACGTGAGTGATGGCACGTGTGACTTGATACAGAATCTTTTTGCTTATTATATTTTGGCATATATCACTTTATAACTATTGCATATATATATATATATATATATATATATATATATATATATATATATATATATATATATATATATATATATATATATATATATATATATTGTGATGTCCTTGGATTTGTGTAATAGGAATCGGATCGTGATGAGATCATGAAAATGAGATCGATTCACCTTTAAACACATATCCTAAATAATCCCGGTCATAGGTTACTCGAGAGGGACATCGTGATAACCGGAC
>NW_027021327.1:61353-89420 GCF_036884655.1 Musa acuminata AAA Group | reverse complement strand
GACTTGATTATGAGTTTCAAGTTAATGATTTGACTTGAATGAGTTTTATCTAAATCATAATCTTGATCTTGCAAAATTGGAATCATAAATAATATCTTTTGGTATTCATGAATTGATACTCACAATATAAAAGTATTGGTATTCATGCCTTGAATTTGATTGAAACATTACATGCTTAAATTAATCACTCTCCTATGTTTCAAAAATTCTTTAAATGCCTTATGTGATGATTGAAAATTAATTTGCTTTATGATAAATCATGAATCATGACTTGATCTATGATATTGATATATTTTAATCATGATCCTTGGTTGTATAATTCTTTTCCTCTATTAAAAAGATTTGTCAAATGAATCATGTCCTTCTTGAATTTTCTTGATATCATGACATGATTTTGTAATATGGCTTGTATAATGATTAAATTTTTTAGCCATTGATTTCTCCCTTCTTTTCGATAATGATAAAGGGGGAGTTAGTTTATTAGCCTACATATTTCAAAGGAAGGAAAATTTGCTAGCTCGATCATTTCATTGAAAGAACTTGCTATCATGAACACTACCAATGAATTGCAAATCTTGCAATATAAAGAGAAGCAAAGAATTGCTATCTCGAAAGAAGCAAAAAATATAAAACTTAGAAAACTTGTAATATAATTGCTCTTGCCATGCTTTGTATCAAAAATAGGTTGATATCCTTAAAAGCATCGCATTAAATTTTTTAGTGTATCGCAATGTATCACATGTATCGCAAATTGAAATTTTTGAGACTATTATCATATCATGTTTAATAATTGATGTCTTTCATGACATGATTTCTTTGCATTGTTGTCTTGTATGTATCATGTGATGATTGAAATATTGATTGGTGCAAATTCATAGTTTATGTAAAAGTCTAAATCATTGGTTCCTCTCCTTCTTTTCGGCAATGACATAGGGGGAGAAAGATTGCTAGCTCAAGGCAAATACTGGCTAGCTTGTACTCTTCCCTTCTTTTTGACAAAAACAAAGGGGAGAAAGCTTTTACTAGTCATAACATGCAAAGAAAAGCAAAGTGCAATCTTGCACAAGAAGCAAGTGTTGAATTGCCATGATTGAACTTAAGAATCTTGCTATGCTTTTGTGCTTATATGTTGTGATGAAAAGCTAGCATGTATGTAGTAAAACTTGCATATCGTAAAAATTGCTAGCTTGTAGTCTAAAGAGAAGCAAACAGTTGCTATATCAAGAAAAGCTAAACATGCTAAACTTGCACTTTGCAACGGAAGCAAAATTGCGAGCTCAAACATTGCAAAGGAAGCAAAAATTTGCTAGCTTACAACTTGCATATTTTAAGAAGCAAGAGTTGCCTTCTTGAACATCTCTAATTTGCTAGTTTGCATGATGTAGAAGTTGCTATCTCAAAAGAAGCAAAAGTGCTATCTTGTATGTTGTAAAACTTGCATATCTAAAACTTGATAGCTTGAATGTTCTAAGCATGATGTAACACTTGTTAAATTTTCTAACTTCAAAACTGCATGATGATAAAACCTGATATTATGTTTTTCATGCAATGAGTTGAACTTATATCACAAACACAACAATAGTTGTACTTCTCTTTTTTGTTGATGACAAAGGGGGAGAAGTATGTTGAGGACATGACATGTTATGCATAAGTTTATGATGACATGTTGCTTGGATTTTTGAATCCAAGAGTTTCTATCAATATAGCATATTGATAAGGGGAGTTTGTTTAAACTCCGGGATTTAAGGTTAACTCCATCATCAAGTGGTTGTCATCATCAAAAAGGGGGAGATTGTTGAATCTCGTATTTTGATGATGAAACCACTTGATATATGTTTATGATTTAATCCGTATTTTGAGTGATGCAGGATGCTTCAATCAGGATGAGACAATTAAAGCAGGAAAAATCATGTTGTGTCGGAGGAACATGTTAGAAGATTGGACGTCGGGTCGGTGGATCGGTTGACGTATCGACAGAAGGCTTCGGGCCGTGGACTCGGGCATCGGGCCAAGAAGAGTGGGTATTGTGCCAAGGATATCGGAGTTGCAGAGTCAACTAGCTGATTGGGCAATAGGCCGCAGGAGAGGACGATGAGCCGAAGAATCGGACGAAGCATCGAGGGACCAATGACATGCCGGACAACTTGGTTAATTGCTTAGGATTAATTATCTCGATCGAAGTTTTGTTTTACATGTGCAGGATTAACTACGATGGAAGTAAGACATGCAGCAGGAGTTACGCCGGAGTCAAGACTATGATCACATTGGGGGTTCGAGAGTTCGACAGAAGTCCGGATGGTTGTCGGAGGTTCTGCGGGAACAAATCCGAGAAGTCCAGGAGCTTGCCAAAGAAGCTTATCGAAACTCGCCAAGTGAATCGTCGCAAGTCTAGGAGTTTGCCGGAAGTCCATCGGAGCATCGCCGAAGGTTCGTCGAATGTTCGCTGGAAGTTCGCCGGAAGAAGCGATTGACGCACCAGAGCAAGTTGCAGTAAATGTCTTAAGAAATATTGTAGTTAGCATGTAGATTAAGTTAGGAATGGGAGGTGATCCCATTAACATAATCTGGGGGCAATTGGGCCCTTGATAGACCCAAATTGGGCCGAATGGATCAACCCATTCGGACCAGAATTCCTGCTAGGCGGTGGCACCGCCAGGGTCGGCGGTAGCACCGCCCAGGAGATGGTCTCCCAGGAAAGCTAGGCGGTGCAACCACCCAGGTTAGGCGGTGGCACCGCTTGAGCTCAGTCTCCGAGCAGGACTAGGCGGTGGCACCGCCTGGGCTCAGTCTCCAAGAAAGACTAGGCGGTGCAACCACCCCTGTCAGGCGGTGGCACCGCCCAGAGGCTCAGTCTCCGAGCTGCCAAGCGGTTATATCGCCCCAGTCAGGAGGTAGTACCGCTAGGACCTCGGAAATCTGGGAAAAGACATTTTTGAGCTCCAAATTCAAACTAGTTTGGGGCCTATATAAACCCCACCCTTTCCGATATGAAATAGCACCGAAAATCCAATCTTACTCTGTGATTTTTAGAGCTCAAAAGTGTTGTAAAGGCTAGAAGTTCTCCTCCCTCTTTTCTTCCAAGTTTTGAGCTTTCAAGAGAGTAGAGAAATTATGTAAGGGTTGTCTCCTAAGCCCGTCAAAAGGAGTGAAACTGTAAAAGGGTGGTTGACCTTCGCCTATTGAAGGAAGGCCTCTAATGGATGTCGGTGACCTCATCGGAGGAGGAAGCCAAAAGTGGATGTAGGTCAAGATTGACCAAACCACTCTAAATCTCGGTTTGCATTTACTTTCTGTTCTCTATCTTAACTGCAAACTGCCTTCATAGCTTTACTTTAACTGCACTTCGCCTAATCCAAGTTAAAGCAACTTCTGAATCGGCTTTCTTATCGAAATTGTCTTTATCGTACGAACATCGTTTTAAATCGTCGAAAGTTTTCCGTTACACTAATTCACCCCCCCTCCTCTTAGTGCTCTTGATCATAACAAAAAGATGGATGCCAACTCTATTCTTTTGCATCTTCACAAATTATTTAAGGAACAGGGAAGGACTCAGTGATATGAGATATCCAAGAGTCTCTTCCGAGCCAAGATGACTGTGGGGGCAGTTTAGAACCATGTCCTTAAAATGATTGGGTGGATTGAGAAGCTTACGGGTCTAAGAATGGTCCTAGAGGATAACTTATGTGTGGATGTTGTACTTCAGTCTCTCTTAGATTTTTTTTTTATATTTCATTATGAATTTCAACATGAACAAGCTTGAGGTGACTCTCCTTGAGCTCCTCAATGTGTTAAGGGAGGCTAAGAGCACCATTAAGAAAGAGAAGTCAGTTCTCTATGCTAATGAGACTAGAAAGAAAAGAAAAACAGAGAAGTCTCTTAAGAACTCTTATTCTTAAGGTAGGCAATTCTTGCTAATCACAACTCTTGCTAATCATAACCCTTTCTTTAGGAGTCTTTGGAGACATACTCCAGGAAAGCGATATCTCATGTCTCATCCATATGAGACCTCTCTTAGAATTTTTCATGGCAAAACTTTAGACAATGATGTCTATATACCTGGATTGGGATAAGCCAAGCATCCTCTTGGATCTATCTCTATAGATCCGAATCCCCAAGATATAGGATGCTTCCCCTAAGTCCTTTATGGAGAAGTGTCTAGATAACCAAACCTTTACTATGGAGAGCATTTTTACATCATTCCCAATGATTAGGATGTCATCCACATATAATACCAAGAAGGTGATTGCACTCCTACTTTTCTTCCTGTACATACAAGGCTCATCTTCGTTCTTAATAAAGTTATAAGATCTAATTGCCTCATCAAATTTTATGTTTCAACTTCAGGAAGCTTGTTTCAGTCCATAAATAGACCTAAGTAACCTACATACTTTATCTAGACTATCCTTGGACACGAATCCCTCAGGTTGTATCATATACACCTCCTTCTCGAGGTTGTCATTAAGGAACACGATTTTCATATCCATCTATCAGATCTCAAAATCAGTGTGCTGCAATAGCCAATAGAATTCTGATAGATTTTAGCATGGCTATAGGTGAGAAGGTTTCGTCATAGTAAACACCTTGCCTTTGACGATACCCCTTAGCCACTAGCTTTTCTTTATAGGTTTCCACCTTTCCATCTACTCCGATCTTCTTCTTGAAGATCCACTTGCAACCAATGGGTACAATACCCTTGGGCGCATCAACTATGTTCTAAACCTTGTTAGAATACATGAAATCTATCTCAGAATTCATGGCTTCTTGTCACTTCCCGGAGTTTATACTCGTAATAACCTCCTTGTAAGTCTAAGGATCAATATCTTTAACATCCTCTCCTCTAATATGTCACACATATCTCTCAATAGGATGTGATACTTTGTCGGACCTACGTAAAGTTGGAACTTGTCTGCTAAGAACCTGAACAGACTTGAGCTGTGGAGTGATGCTTAAGCTAGGCTCTCCAATCTTGCTCAACTTTATCACGCTCCCATTGTCTCCACCAAGAATATGTTCCTTCTCAAGGAATACCATTCTCTTGGCTTCAAAAACTTTTTGGTCCTCGGGGTGATAGAAATAATACCCATAAGTGTCCTTAGGGTATCCCACGAACTTGCATCGCTCCGTCCTGGATTCCAACTTATCGGGATTGTGTCTTTTAACATGGGTAGGGCAGCCCCAAATCTTAACAACCTTAAGATTGGGCTTCTTCCTTTTCTATATATGGTATAGACATTATCGACTTAGTTGAAAATCTGTTCAAAATGCAAGTGGCGGTCTTTAGGGCGTATCCCTAGAATGAGATAGGTAGGTCGACGAAAATCATCATGGACCATACCATATCTAACAGTATGTGATTCCTCTCTTCAAATACATCATTGAGACGAGGTGTATTAGAAGGTGTCTATTGGGATATAATCCAATGGTCCTTGAGGAATTGAGTGAACTATATACTCATGTACATACTTCCTCGATTTGATCAAAGAGTCATGATACTCTTTTCAATCTGGTTCTCTACTTCATTCTTATACTCATTGAATTTCTCGACGGCCTTAGACTTGTACTTCATCAAGTACATATTATCATGGACTTAGCTAGTTTTGCCTAAGTCGTGCGGCACCCTTGCGTGTCCGTCCGCAAAGGTCAGCCTCCCCGAAGCCTCCCATGTCCCTTAGGACCCACAAAAGAGAGAACGGGTTAGAGAAAATGCCTCATTCGGGATCCATAAGCAAATATTTCCAAAAACACTTCATAGATAATGCAAATTACAAATAGACTGTACAAGCTCTGAATAGTTGCACAACAAGGGGTACAATGGTCCACTACAGACCAAAAATCTCTCACACGTGTCCACATGACACAACCTTTATTTACAAGCCTAAAGCGGCCACCAACCCAACTAAAATGGGACTATTAAGCCTTCGGCCGTCCCTCTACATGCTGTACAAAGTATGAACATACCAAAAAACATGGACAAACATAAGCATTACATCAAACATCCTGTTTCAAAGTTTGTCCGTGACATTCTCCCCCACTTATTCCTTTGACGTCCTCGTTAAAGCCTTTGCCGACACTGCAACTCCTCGCCTTTGTTGAGTTTTCAATCTTCTGCTCCAGCTACAATGCGCCTCTTGGCTCCCAGCTGCTCTCTGTTGCTGTTTTTGAGTAGTCGAACCTTTGATCCGCCATGCTGCTTCAACTCACCAATGACTCTGACTCTGGTGTGGGGTTGGCTGAGTTGTGTTGATCATTGTTGATTCCTACAGATCCTCCAAATGAAGGAAAAGACCATCCTTACTGCGCTAGTCTCTCAAATGCCTCATGGTGCTTGAACTAGGTGGATGCTTGTTGGAGCTTTTAACGAGCATCGTCTCGCAAACCTCTAAAGTTTTGGGTCCTTCCTCCACAAAATTTGCCCATTAACTCTTTTTTCACTTAGTTGTCACTTCCAAGTAGGTTCGCATCACTTCCGCTTTCGATTGGCATTTCGTTGGTAAATGAAGCGGACAATCTACTCTCAGTAGCATTGATCACCGTTGGTGAGGATTTGACAACTATTGTCTTCCATTATCTTCAAAGAGTCTTTGAACTTGTGCAGAGCTCCTCTGCTAGATAGATAAGAGAATTGGGGTACTTGGTTTCGCCCATTCTCTTAAGGATTGAGAAGGCAAAGGTTACTTGACTTCGCTCGCCTCCTCGAGGTTGTACTCCATGCATCGAGTTGGTTACTGGCCTTCGCCTGCTCTTTGCTCACACTTCTGAAGCACTTGAAGTGTTTGCACTCCTTGCATTGAGTTAGCTACTGTGATTCATCTTCTCAATGCCATCGAACTTCTGGAATACAGGAAGTTTTCACCCCAACTTGGAGTGATTCTCTCATAGGTTTGGTCGCCTCTGGGATTGTACCGTCTTCTCCATCAACCCTGCCGCCTACTCCACTGAGTAGCAAAGGTACAACACCGCGTACTGCCTGCTTCATTCCTTGGTCATGCACTCTTGCTTGACCCAAAGTCCTTCACTTTTGGCTATCTTTAATGACAAGCTCGTTGACACCGGTCTTATGAAGTTCCTTGGCCTCTGCCCTTCAGCCTTGTCTCGGTACTTGAGTTTGCCTCTGCATGCTCCACCTCCTCGGCCCCTTTCACGACCAAGCGCCCTCCCTCCATGAGAGCAAGGGATCAATGAATTTTACGGAAGTCCCACCTCTGCGGTACCATGGCGCTGCCATGCCCATGGCACTACTATCCGTCGCCTCGCATCTGCATCCCTTTTCTTCATAATCAGTATATATGCCTCTATGGCACTCCTCCGAGTCCACCTCCATTCTAACTGATGCTTGATTTTGGGTAGCTAAGTCCCTCTGGACTCATCGTCGCTTCCTCGCCCCTTTCGACCCCCTACTTCAACACTTCTGTGTTCTCCAAGCAGCTCCCTTTGGTCGATGGAAAGACAGACTGCAACTCCCATGGATGGCCTCTGCCATCACGTTGTAGGGTTTGCACCAATTCTGTTCTCCTTAGCTTCCTTGGTAGCAACGTTTGCTTACTCGACCTTGTCCTCTGACTTGTCGGGCACCCTTAAGTGAATATGAGCTCTGGAGCAGTCCAACTCTCCAACTGCTTCGATTACAATCTACTCTTAGTAGCACTGGTCACCGTTGGTGAGGATTTGACAACTATTGTCTTCCATTATCTTCGAAGATTCTTTGAACTTGTGCAGAGTTCCTCTGCTAGATAGATAAGAGAATTGGGGTACTTGGTTTCACCCATTCTTTTAAGGATTGAGAAGGCAAAGGTTACTTGACTTCGCTCGCCTTCTCGAGGTTGTACTCCATGCATCGAGCTGGTTACTAGCCTTCGCCTGCTCTTTGCTCACACTTCTGAAGCACTTGAAGTGTTTGCACTCCTTGCATTGAGTTAGCTACTGTGATTCACCTTCTCAATGCCATCGAACTTCTGGAATACAGGAAGTTTTCACCCCAACTTGGAGTGATTCTCTCATAGGTTTGGTCACCTCTGGGATTGTACCGTCTTCTCCATCAACCCTGCCGCCTACTCCACTGAGTAGCAAAGGTACAACACCGCGTACTGCCTACTTCGTTCCTTGGTCATGCACTCTTGCTTGACCCAAAATCCTTCACTTTCGGCTATCTTTAATGACAAGCTCGTTGACACTGGTCTTACGAAGTTCCTTGGCCTCTGCCCTTCAGCCTTGTCTCGGTACTTGAGTTTGCCTCTACATGCTCCACCTCCTCGGCCCCTTTCACGACCAAGCACCCTCCCTCCATGAGAGCAAGGGATCAATGAATTTTACGGAAGTCCCACCTCTGCGGTACCATGGCGCTGCCATGCCCATGGCACTACTATCCATCGCCTCGCATCTGCATCCCTTTTCTTCATAATTAGTATATATGCCTCTGTGGCACTCCTTCGAGTCCACCTCCATTCTAACTGATGCTTGATTTTGGGTAGCTAAGTCCCTCTGGACTCATCGTCGCTTCCTCGCCCCTTTCGACCCCCTACTTCAACACCTCTGTGTTCTCCAAGCAGCTCACTTTGGTCGATGGAAAGACAGACTGAACTCCCATGCATGGCCTATGCCATCACGTTGTAGGATTTGCACCAATTCTGTTCTCCTTAGCTTCTTTGGTAGCAATGTTCGCTTACTCGACCTTGTCCTCTGACTTGTCGGGCACCCTTAAGTGAATATGAGCTCTAGAGCAATCCAACTCTCCAACTGCTTCGAATACAGTATTGAATCTCGGATTTTGATGATGAAGTCAATTGTCATTTGTTATCTAATTCATATGTTGAGATAAGTGTGCAGGATTAACTACGATGAAAGTATGACACGTAGCAGGAGTTGCGTCGGAGTCAAGACTATGATCACGTTGGGAGTTCAAGAGTTCGACGGAAGTCCGGACGGTCGTCGGAGGTTCTGCGGGAACAAATCAGAGAAGTCCAGGAGCTTGCCAAAAGAAGCTCGTCGGAACTCGCCAAGTGGATCGTCGCAAGTCCAGGAGTTTGCCGGAAGTCCATCGGAGCATCGCCGGAGGTTCGTCAGATGTTCGCTGGAAGTTCGCCGGAAGCTCGCTGAAAGAAGCGATTGACGCATCGGAGCAAGCTGTAGTAAATGTCTTAAGAAATGTCGTAGTTAGCATATAGATTAAGTTAGGAATGGGAGGTAATCCCATTAACTTAATCTGGGGGCAATTGGGCCCTTGACAGACCCAAATTGGGCCGAATGGATCAACTCATTCGGACCAGAATTCCTACTAGGTGGTGGCATCGCCCAGGAGAGGGTCTCCCAGGAAAGATGAGCGGTGCAACCGCCCCAGGCAGGCGGTGGCACCGCTTGGGCTTAGTCTCCGAGCGAGACTAGGCAGTGCAACTACCCTTGACAAGTGGTGGAACCGCCTAAGCTCGGTCTCCGAGCTCTCCTAGGCGGTGCAACCGCCCCAGTCAGGCAGTAGCACCGCCAGGGCTCAGTCTCCGAGCGAGATTGCGCGGTGCAACCGCCCTTGTCAAGCGGTGGCACTGCCCAGAGGCTCAGTCTCCTAGCTGCTAGGCGGTTGTACCACCCCAGTCAAGCGGTAGTACCGCCAGGACCCCGTAAATCCGGGAGATAACATTTTTGAGCTCCAAATTCAAACCAGTTTGGGGCCAATATATACCCCACCCTTTCCTGCATGAAAGGGCACCGAAAATCCAATCTTACTCTTTGATTTTTAGAGCTCAAAAGTGTTGTAAAGGCTAGAAGTTCTCCTCCCTCTTTTTCCAAGTTTTGATATTTCAAGAGAGGAGAGAAAAGTTTATAAGGGTTGTCTCCTAAGCCCGTCAAAAGAAGTGAAACTATAAAAGGGTGGTTGGCCTTCGCCTATTGAAGGAAGGCCTCTAGTGGACGTCAGTGACCTTGTTGGTGGAGGAAGCCAAAAGTGGATGTAGGTCAAGATTGACCGAACCACTCTAAATCTCGGTTTGCATTTACTTTGAGCAACTTATCATTACTGCAAACCTCCTCAATAGCTTACTGCCTTCTGCTCATTTACGAACGTGTTTCATAGTTAAGTATTTTTGGAATCGGTGTTAAGATGGAAATCAGTTTTATCATACGAACATCATATTTCAGTTTGCGCTTACATTATGATTTCTATCTTAACTGCAAACTGCCTTCCTTACTTTACTTCAAATACGTTTCCGTAAGCTTTCAAAGTTATTATCTGCACGAAACGACTTTTACGTCGGAATCGGATTTCAACGTATGAACGTAGATTTAATCGTCGAAAGTGTTCTGCTGCACTAATTCACCCCCCCTCCCCCCCCCTCTTAGTGCTCTTGATCCTAACAATTGGTATTAGAGTGGGGTTAACTCTCAAATGGATTAAAACCCAAGAGAGATGGCATACGCCGGAAACCAAGAGGGCCACTCTATTACATGTCCACCCATGTTCAATGGGATGGACTACACCTATTGGAAGACCCGAATGAGGATCTTCCTTATTTCAATGGATTTTGAACTTTGGAATCTTGTCAAAAATTGATTTTCAAAGTCTTCTCCTTCAATGATCGATTGGAATGAATTGGAGAAGAAGACTTTCACTCTTAATGCAAAGGCAATGAATGCCTTATTTTGTGCGCTTGATAAAAATGAGTTCAATCGTGTTTCGGTATGTGAAACCGCGTTTGATATTTGGCATATACTCGAAGTGACTCACGAAGGCACAAGTAGAGTGAAAGAGTCAAAAATCAATCTTTTGATACATTCTTTTGAACTTTTCCGAATGAAATCGAGCGAGACTATTTGCGACATGTACACCCGTTTCACGGATGTAGTCAATGGTCTAAAAGGACTCGGCAAAAGTTTTTCAGATTTTGAGCTCGTAAATAAGATTCTAAGATCCCTTCGAGTTGGGACCCTAAAGTCACTGCTATTCAAGAGGCTAAAGATTTAAACAACTACCCTCTTGAAGAACTAAATGAGTCATTAATGACCTATGAAATGACTTGCAAGGCTCATGAAGAGCATGAAGACATCCTTCCAAAGAACAAGAAGGATATGACACTTAGAACTTTAGATGACCACTTGAGAGAAAACTCAAGTGATGATGATGTTGAATCTCGTATTTTGATGATGAAAATACTTGATATATGTTTATGATTTAATCTGCGTTTTGAGTGATGCAGGATGCTTTGATCAGGATGAGACAATTAAAGCAGGAAAATCATGTTGTGCTGGAGGAACATGTCAGAAGATTGGACGTCGGGCCGGTAGATCGGTCGACGTATCGACAGAAGGCTTCGGGCAGTGGACTCGGGCATTGGGCCAAGAAGAGCGGTTATTGTGCCAAGGATATCGGAGTTGTGGAGTCAACTGGCCGATTGGGCAATAGGCCGCAGGAGAGGACGATGCGCCGAAGAATCAGACGAAGCATCGAGGGACCAATGACATGCCGGACAACTTAGTTAATTGCTTAGGATTAATTGTCTCGATCGAAGTTTTGCTTTAATTGTGCAGGATTAACTATGATAACAATGAAGACATAAAGCGAAACAAAGTGTCGGAGTCAAGCACGAAGGATTTGTTACAAGTTCGAGAGTTCGACGGAAGTCCGAAGGTTCATCGGGAATGCTACCGGAACTAGCCGAGAATGAGTTGGAAGCTTGCCGAAGGATTTTTGGAAGCTCGCCGGAAGGTTCGTTGGAAGTTCGCGGAGCTCGCCGAGAAAGATCGGAGCTTGCCGAAGAAGCTCGTTGGAACTCGCTAAGATCAAATCGTGAAGTCTAGGAGCTTGCCGGGTGTCCGTAGAATGGTTTCCGAGAGTTCATCGGAAGACCGCCGGAAGTTTGCCGAAAGCTCGCCAAAAGAAGTCTTGACTTGCAGACTTTGTAATAGCTTAGAAAATATCTTTAAAATCATAGTTAGCATGTTAATTAGGGTTAGGATTAGGTGTTAATCCTATAACCCAAGTAGGGGCCAATTAGGCCCAAGTTCGGACTGGTTTGGGCCAAGTTTGGAGCCAAACCAAGTGAGCTGAAATAGTGAAAGAGGTGGCACCGCCCCAGCTAGGAGGTGGCACCGCATGGGCTAAGCCTCCCAGCGAGACTGGGCGATGCAACCTCCCCAGCCAGGAGGTGGCACCGCTTGAGCTCAGTCTTCGAGCACGACTGGGCGGTGCAACCTCCCTGACAGAGAGGTGGCACCGCCTGAGCTCGGTCTTCGAGCTCTGGCAGAGAGGTGCAACCGCCTCAGTCAAGAGGTGGCACCGCCTGGGGCTCAGTCTCCGAGCCAGACTCAGGAGGTGCAACCGCCCCTGACAGAGAGGTGCAACCGCCTGAGCTCAGTCTTCGAGCTCTGCCAGGCGGTGCAACCTCTCCAGTCAGGAGGTACAACCGCCTGATTCCGGAATTCCGGGATTTGATCGTTTTAAGCTCCAAATTTGAACTAGGTTGGGGCCTATAAATACCCCACCCATTCAGCACTGAAAGCACAGAAGACATACTCGAAATCTTGCTATCTTTCTATGTTTCTTAGAGCTCAAAACTGCTAGTTCTCCTCTTTCTATTCTTCAAGTTTGAGTTGTAAAGAGAGGAAAGAAAACTTCTGTAAGGGTTGTCTCCTAAGCCCGTCAAAAGGAGTGAATCTGTAAGAGGGTAGTTGGCCTTCGCCTATTGAAGGAAGGCTTCTAGTTTACGTCGGTGACCTCGTCGGTGGAGGAAGCCAAAAGTGGAGTAGGTCAAGACTGACCGAACCACTCTAAATCTCTGGTTTGTGTTTAATTTGAGCACTTTATCATTACTGCAAACCTCCTACATTGCTACTGCTCTTTGCGCCTTTACGAACAAGTTTCTAAGTGCTGATCTTTCCGAATCTGCATTCAGACGTAAATCGGTGTTTTCATACATTACAGTTTACGTTTACGTTTTAATTCTGCAAAACTGTCTTCTGCGCTTTTATGAACGAAATTTCTAAATTCAGATCCCTGTAAAACTGTGTTTTAGACGTAAACTACTTTTAGACGTAAAACTACGTTTAGACGTAAAACTACGTTTAGACGCAAACTGCGTTTAGACGTAAAACTACGTTTAGACGTAAAACTGTGTTTAGACGTAAAACTGCGTTTAGACGTAAAACTACGTTTAGACGCAAAACTACGTTTAGACACAAACTGCACTGCGCTTAGACGCAATCCGATCTTAGATGCAAATTGCGCTTAGACACAATCTGCATTTAGAGGCAAACTGCAAACTGTGTAAACTGCACTTAGACGCAAACTGTGTTTAGACGTAAACTGCACTTAATCATAAGTATTCTTAGAATCGGCTTTTGCATCAAAATAGTTTTTATCGAACGAACGCAGCTTTCGTTTTTAATCGCTGAAAGATTTCCGCTGCACTAATTCACACCCGAGAGAAATGGCTCTTCAAGAGGGCTTTTCGGTCTTTCGTCCACCGTTCTTTAACGGATTGGACTACACTTATTGGAAAACTCGAATGAGAGTTTTCTTGATTTCTCTAAATCTGGATTTATGGAATATCGTTGAAAATGGTTTTCAACTTCCCTCTAAACCGATGAACGAATGGTCGGATTTAGAGAAGAAGTATTTTTCTTTAAACGCAAAGGCTATGAATGCCTTATTTTGCGCTTTGGACAAAAATGAGTTCAATCGGGTTTCTTTGTGCGAAACGGCTTTCGATATTTGGCACACTCTTGAAATCACGCACGAGGGAACTAGAGTCAAAGACTCGAAAGTTAATATTTTACTGCATGATTTCGAGCTTTTTCATATGAAACCAAGCGAAACCGTTGTTGACATGTACACCCGTTTTACGGATGTCGTCAATGGTTTAAAATCACTTGGTAAAAGCTTTTCGGATTTTGAACTCGTTAACAAAGTTTTGCGCTCACTTTCTAAAACTTGGGATTCAAAAGTAACTGCTATTCAAGAATCGAAAAACTTAAACCAATTTCCACTTGAAGAACTAATTGGTTCATTGATCACATATGAAATGACGTGCAATGCACGTAAAGAACTTGAGAACCACCTTCCAAAGAACAGGAAGGATTTGGGACATAGAACATTTGAAGACCACTCGAGCATAAGCTCAAGTGATGGTGAACTTAAACTACAAATAAAACAAAAATTAAAAAGTAAAAAGAACGGAACTACTTGCTTTGAACGCAAGAAGAACAAAAATTGGGATGAATCGAGCTCCTCTGAAGACGAGGAGAAAATCAACAAAGGCGAGGTGGCAAACTACGCCTTTACGCCTTTCGACGCTGAGGTAATCAAAATGCCTTTAATTTACTTTGAAATTACATGATGTTTTTCATGATGCATTTTTCTTTTTCTTTAAATTTTCTTAAAAATTACATTTTTAACAATTTAATAATGCAAAAAAATGATCATGCTTGTAATTCTGAAAATGAAAATGAAAATTGCATGTCTTATGTTAATGCAAGATAGAAATCTAATGATTGTACACCTAGTGAGATTAAATCTTATTTATGTGCTTGAGAAGCAAGAATGTATATTTTGATGATTTTCATATTGCTTTTCAATGACGATACATGGCTTTTGTCTGGAAGGCTTGATATTTTTCATTGTCTTTGTTTGTTAAATATGATGTATGATTTTGACATAAGAATAAAGATTTGAGCATGCTATTATAAAGTCAATCATATAAATTAAAACTAAAGAAGTTTTAGGCATTTATAAGAATCATTCAAAATGATGTTCAATAAAACCTTGCTTAATGTTGCAATGAAAATATTAAAGTTTTGATACTATGATTTGACGATTTTATGCATGAGATTTTAAAGTTATACATGATGATTTTTGTGATTGATGGTTTTATGATCCTAAACGTTGATGCATGTTTTCATTTGACATAAATGAAAAGGCATGCTAATATGAAATCGATCACTTAAGATGAAACACTTAAAAAAAAAAGGGGGAGAAATATATGAATTGATATGTTTACTATCACTAATGTTGATATGGTTGATGCTGAAATGTTTACTAATGATGATATGGTTGCTATCACTGATGCTGATATGTTTGCTATCACTAATGATGATATGGTTGCTATCACTGATTGCTATCACTGATGCTATGATAAGGCTATACTTGCATCACCAAGAAATATATGATTGCTATCATTGCTATATGCCCTGTATCAAACAAAAATTTGCATCATACGAGCTGATATCTTACCATGTGATGCAATGCTACACTTGCTAAAATATTCGAAATGTGTACATCATGCCCTGTATCAAGATATCAAACAAAATCTTGCTTCACAGTTTTACGCATTGATATCTTACCATATGATGAAATGCTACAATTGATGAACACTTGAAATGTAATCCTCTATCTTATTGATTTTTCAATAAATATATGCTTGTCATACATGAATTTATTGAATGTAATTTTGAGGATGATTTCAGATTTGACAAATGCTTGATTCGTATTTACGACATAAGATACACTTTAAATATGAATCATGCTTCAATCATGTTAAATGCTTCAATAATTTTCTATCTCTAGAGTTCTCGATTTTGATGAAATACAAGTGATAAATTCATTTATGATATCTTGTAAATCACTTGAATTATGAATGAGTCTTTTTTTATGATGTGTTAAAAGAAACACTTAAAAAGAAAATGCTTTTTCCATCTTATCGAGATTAATGATTTCATGATATTGTGTGAATCTCGAAATTGATTTTGATGAAATAGTAATAACGTTATTCATGTTGTGAATCTTAAAAATGATAATATGCTTCATGTGATAATATGAATATATGAAACACTTATGATATTCCGTGTATTCATAAAATATTTATCTCATCATCCAATAACTCTTCTTGATATTGCTTATGAGATGAAATGAAATAATGCATGAAATACAAATGAGGAGTCAATGATCATGCATAATAGGATGTAATGAATTCTGACATTTAGATACCATCGTTTGAATATCTATGATTATGTTGCCAAAATGATATATCATGAATGCTTGAATATCATGTTTGATATGCTCATGATGATGATTGATTTTTTGGTATCGTGCATAAAAAAAAATGAAATGTAATATTAATGAATTTGTGCATTGAAACTATAATGATGCACAAATAAGAATGATTACTTACCTTTGTCATAATTTAGAAATTGATGTAAAGGGTTTTTCCCTTCTTTTTGACAATGACAAAGGGGGAGATAGATTGCTAGCACAATTCAAGAAAAAGGCAAAAATTACAAAAGAGAAGAAATTGCTATCTTGAACATCACCGATAATTGCTAGCTTGAAATGTCAAGAAAATGCAAAAACTTGTTTATTTTCTTGCACATCTAAAGAGAAGATGCAAATGTAACACTTGCCAAATTGTTTGCTTGCCTCATGTAAAACATTATCTCTTGCTAGTTTGGCATTTTGCTAGCTTGCACTTTGCAACGAAAGCAAAAATGACACTTCTCAAAAGAGAAGAAAGAGCTTTGTTATCTTGAACATCACAAGCTTGCCAAACAAAAATTGCAAAAGTGCTATCTTGCCTATCTCAAGAAGCAAAACTTGCATATCGTAAAAATTTGCTAGCTTGCAACTTGCATATTTCAAGAAGCAAGAGTTGCCTTCTTGAACATCTCTAAATTGTTAGCTTGCAAGTTTTAAAATGTTGCAACATTGCTAGCTTGCATGTTATAAAAGTGCTATCTTGTATGCTGTAAAACTTGCATATCTAAAACTTGATAGCTTGAATGTTCTAAGCATGATGTAACATTTGCTAAATTTTCCGGCTTCAAAACTGCATGATGATAAAACTTGATATTATGTTTTTCATGCAATAAGTTGAACCAATATCACAAACACTTGATTGTGGTACTTCTCCTTTTTGTTGATGACAAAGGGGGAGAAGTATTTGATGACATGACATGCATAAGTTTATGCATAAGATCATGATAACGTGTTGCAAGTATTCATGATGAATATTGCAATGACTTGAATTCAGTTTGAATTCAAGGTTCTATCAATATGGCATATTGATAGGGGGAGTTTGTTTAAACTCTGGGAGTTAAGGTTAACTCCGTTTATGATGACATGTTGCTTAGATTTTTGAATCTAAGAGTTTCTATCAATATGGCATATTGATAGGGGGAGTTTGTTTAAACTCCGGGAGTTAAGTTTAACTCCGTCATCAAGTAGTTGTCATCATCAAAAAGGGGGAGATTGTTGAATCTCGTATTTTGATGATGAAAATACTTGATATATGTTTATAATTTAATCTGCGTTTTGAGTGACACAGGATGCTTTGATCAGGATGAGACAATTAAAGTAGGAAAATCATGTTGTGCTGGAGGAACATGTCAGAAGATTGGACGTCGGGCCGGTAGATCGGTCGACGTATCGACAGAAGGCTTCGGGCAGTGGACTCGGGCATCGGGCCAAGAAGAGCGGTTATTGTGCCAAGGATATCGGAGTTGCGGAGTCAACTGGCCGATTGGGCAATAGGCCGCAGGAGAGGACGATGCTCCAAAGAATCAGACGAAGCGTCGAGGGACCAATGACATGCCGGACAACTTGGTTAATTGCTTAGGATTAATTGTCTCGATCGATGTTTTATTTTAATTGTGCAGGATTAACTATGATAACGATAAAGACATAAAGCGAAACAAAGTGTCGGAGTCAAGCGCGAAGGATTTGTTGCAAGTTCGAGAGTTCGACGGAAGTCCGAAGGTTCATCGGGAATGCTGAGGTGAAAGAGGTGGCACCGCCCCAGCTAGGAGGTGGCACCGCCTGGGCTAAGCCTCCCAGCGAGACTGGGCGGTGCAACCTCCCCAGCCAGGAGGTGGCACCGCCTGAGCTCAGTCTTCGAGCTAGACTGGGCGGTGCAACCTCCCTGATAGAGAGGTGGCACCGCCTGAGCTCGGTCTTCGAGCTCTGGCAGAGAGGTGCAACCGCCTCAGTCAAGAGGTGGCACCGCCTGGGGCTCAGTCTCCGAGCCAGACTCAGGAGGTGCAACTGCCCCTGACAGAGAGGTGCAACCACTTGAGCTCAGTCTTCGAGCTCTGCCAGGCGGTGCAACCTCTCCAGTCAGGAGGTACAACCGCCTGATCCCGGAATTCCGGGATTTGATCGTTTTGAGCTCCAAATTTGAACTGGGTTGGGGCCTATAAATACCCCACCCATTCAGCACTGAAAGCACAGAACACACACTCGAAATCTTGCTATCTTTCTATGTTTCTTAGAGCTCAAAACTGCTAGTTCTCCTCTTTCTATTCTTCAAGTTTGAGTTGTAAAGAGAGGAGAGAAAACTTCTGTAAGGGTTGTCTCCTAAGCCCGTCAAAAGGAGTGAATCTGTAAGAGGGTAGTTGGCCTTCGCCTATTGAAGGAAGGCTTCTAGTTTACGTCGGTGACCTCCTCGGTGGAGGAAGCCAAAAGTGGAGTAGGTCAAGACTGACCGAACCACTCTAAATCTCTGGTTTGCGTTTATTTTGAGCACTTTATCATTACTACAAACCTCCTACATTGCTACTGCTCTCTGCGCCTTTACGAACAAGTTTCTAAGTGCTGATCTTTCCGAATCTGCATTCAGACGTAAATCGGTGTTTTCATACATTACAGTTTACGTTTACGTTTTAATTCTGCAAAACTGTCTTCTGCGCTTTTATGAACGAAATTTCTAAATTCAGATCCCTGTAAAACTGTGTTTTAGACGTAAACTACTTTTAGACGTAAAACTACGTTTAGACGTAAAACTGTGTTTAGACGCAAACTGCGTTTAGACGTAAAACTACGTTTAGACGTAAAACTGTGTTTAGACGTAAAACTGCGTTTAGACGTAAAACTACGTTTAGACGCAAAACTGCGTTTAGACACAAACTGCACTGCGCTTAGACGCAATCCGATCTTAGACGCAAACTGCGCTTAGACGCAAACTGCACTTAGACACAATCTGCATTTAGACGCAAACTGCAAACTGCGTAAACTGCGCTTAGACGCAAACTGTGTTTAGACGTAAACTGCACTTAATCATAAGTATTCTTAGAATCGGCTTTTGCATCAAAATAGTTTTTATCGAACGAACGCAACTTTCGTTTTTAATCGCTGAAAGATTTCCGCTGCACTAATTCACCCCCCCTCTTAGTGCTCTCGATCCTAACAGATGACTGTGACGATGACTTAGTACTTCTAACAAGGAAATTCAAAAAATTCATTAAGAGAAACAAGTTTAAAAGTGACACAAAAAATAAACTTGAACCCAAAAAGGACCAAGTTATTTGCTACGAATGCAAAAAGCCGGGACACTACAAAAGTGATTGTCCTCAAGCCAAGAAGAGAACATCAAAGAAGAAGGCACTCAAAGCAACGTGGGATGACTCGAGCGCGTCCGAAGAAGAGGAGTCCAATACCGAGCAAGTTGCTCATTATGCTTTAATGGCCATCGGAGAAGAGGTAACAAATTTAATTGATGCAGATTTATCATTTAATGAATTATTAAATGCCTTCCATGACTTATTTGATGAATGTAAAACAATTAGTAAAAAATATAAATTGCTGAAAAATAAGCATGATAGTCTTGTTAGCAATTTTGATAAATTAAAAACTGAATATCATGATAGTTTAGCTCAATGTGAAAAATGTCATGATCTAGAAACTCTCCAAAAGGAAAACTTGCTACTTAAGGACACCTTGAAGAAATTTGAGTTTGGTAGCAAGTCTTTGAACATGATCCTTGCAAACAAGGGTCACGTTCCCAAAAGAAGTGGAATCGGATTTGTGTGAAGTCCTCACCAAAATCCAATCACCTTCATAAAAGGCCCCATCTTACATGTTCGACACCAAAGCAAATATAAATTTTATTGCAAATATGGACACAAAACGCATCAGTGTCCATTCAAGAAAATTAGACCGAACAAATTAATTTGGGTTCCTAAAGGAACCATGATAAACTCTATGCAACATGATAAACAATCTAGATCAGTTTTTGAGGCACCCAAAAGTAAATGGGTACCTAAAAATCACCCCTTCTTGTAGAAACATACATCATCAAAAGCTAGGAGCAAGAGATAATATCTTGCTTTTTGGGTACTCGATATTCATGACTCGAGATACAAAAGAACACGTAATGCTCTCTAGCCTAAATAGTAAAAAGAAGATTAAAAAATTAATATTACAGAGTGATACTAATACAATCCTGTTTAATCCCTTAGATTTTGAAACTCATAATTCTCTCTTCACATACCCTCCGGATTTCTGAACTCATTGAATTGATTTCTTCTTTACCTTCGAATCCAACTATATCATGAACTTACGTCTTGCAAGCAAAGTTTGTCATAAACTTGCGAAGCTTACCAACTTGGATAATAAGTCATGAACATGTCTAAAATTGTGTACGACATTTAAAGTAGAATATGTGCGTCACAAGATCTATCTTGAACGTACAAAATTTCTCATCTTGAAATGGAAACTCTTATGTAATTACGAAAGTAAAGTTGATTGCTCCACAAATGAAAACTCTCCTCAAGTTGAAAATATCCAAATCAGCCCATACAGCCCCTAAACAAGTGCTCACCACTTGTAGGCGGTGGCACCGCCCAACTGGCGGTAGCACCGCCGACTGTCACGAGTTGCAAGCGGTTTCACTGCCCCAGCCAGCAGTGCAACCGCCCGCAATCTTGCCACCTTTTAAACCGAGCTAGGGCCGGTGGTGGAACCGACCCCAACTCACTCCCTTCCCCTCTTTACACCACCAAAGCTTCTCCACCTCCATTTCTCCCATCTTAGCATCCCAAATACTTCTCATTTCAAAGCAAAAGATCAGCAATCTCTCCTTCTCTTAAGGATCTCACTTAAGGTATTTTCTAAGAAGCCTTTAAATTCTGTTTTTGAGTCATTTACTCTTGCTCATTACTATCTTCTTAAATAGCAGTAGTTATGGGCTCTAGAAGATCCTCTAGGGACAAAGGGAAGAGGAGATTAGAAGAAGACTTTGATCTTACCTTTTTTGATTCAAAATATCATGCTGAAAAATTTTCTTCCTTCAAATTTAGAAGTGTCAATAAGGGAAAACATGTAGATCTAGATGAACTAAGAGACTTAGAGACAATCCAATGGTTTGCAAACTTAGATTTACTCCCAATTTTACAAATTAGTGAACCCATCTATCCAAGACTTGTTAGGTTGTTTTACAACAATCTACAAGTAGATAAAGAAGAAAGAGTGTCTACCTATCTCTTAGGACAACACATCTCCATTACGGATAGATTCATTTGCGACATGATAGGCATTCCCGTAAAAAATAGAGGTCTTTATTTTAGAGGATCGTGGGATAATGAAACAGTTGGGACAACATATATTGAAGCCTTAGGAATAATTTTCGGTAATCCCAACTTAGTGATAGTTCCTAAAAGCTGTGAACATCTATTACCACTAAACACTAAGGTACTTTATCATATCATAACTAGCATCATTCTCCCTAAACAATACCATCATGATGAAGTAAGTCAAATGGAATTATGAACCATGTATTGGATCATGAAAGGATATAACATATGCTTTGGTTACCTTATCCAACAAAACATGATAGAACTATCTAAGAAAGACATGATGCTTCCATATGGTGGTATAATCACTAGAATACTTAAAGCCTACGATATTCCAATACCACTCGACGAAGAAGTGATGAAAGTAGACAGGTTTAGCATAATAAATAAAAATCGATTTCACCGATTGAGATGTTTTTATAGAAACGGTAATGGGTTAGAATGCCTAGAAGAACCGATCCCCCTCAACCTGAACCAGAACCCGAAACACCAGTCTTTAGGGGTACTCAATCTCCTCCAATATGTCCTTTTGAGGAAACACATCCATTTGAGCAAGCTCCTGCATCATCTATCGAAGACATTGGGATTCGGATGGACTGATTTGAACAAAGACAAGATCGGCTTGAACATTGACAAGATTAAATTCTATCTGAGCTGCAGCAAATTCATCGACAATTTGACTCTTTATTTAGGCATTTTAATTTTCCACCTCCTGAATAAGCTTGCATATGTGGACACAATCACCTCTTGTTGTAACAATTACGTTGTTGTAAACTCTTTATGTTACTCACCTTGATCACAATGCCTTGATGACTACTAATCTTTGATATGGTTACTTGATGTATTAATTGGTGAGAATATGCAGGGTTACATTGCTTAATCTCGTTACTCATTGTCGGATTTCACGTTGAAATTAAATGTTTATATAATGCCTACTTTGAAAACATTGTGTCTTGGTTTCCATGATAAATATGATTTGAGAAAGTAATATAGCCATGAAATTGATGTGTCATTTCCATGATGTTAATGTGTAATGATATTACCATGATGTTGATGTATTGCCATGATGTTAATGTGTCATTATATTGCCATAATACTAAACATCAACTAGCTGATATTTTTATAAAACCTCTAAGTGAAGAACAATTTGATTTCATTATAAGAGAATTAGGAATGTTAATGTGTCCGAATGCATAAACTTGTTTTTCGAACTTTATTGATTGAATGATCAAATCACTTGATTGCCATTACATGCCTAAAATTACATGTTGGAAATTATGTTTACAAAAATTTCTATAACAATGAGCATGTTTTGTCTTCATGATTGTATTTGAAAATCTATAATATAGTCTTGTCCGAATGCATGAAAGTGTTAATTTCATTTTCGGATTCTCTTAACTAGTGGTATCCTAACAATCGAATTTTCTTGATACATTATCCTTTTCTGAACTTAATAAGCATATGTTATATCGAGTTTGATTCTCATCATTGATTTTTGACATATAGAATCAACTAGCAAAAACATCTCTCATACACTTATCATGTGAAAAATATTTTTTTGAGAAATGGATTTGATAAAATGATTCCTGCTTGTAAATTCCTTCTTGAAATATGGATGTTAGTGTTTTTACTTGCAAGGATTTGTTTTACATACATATCTTGATCCTTGTAAAAATGGAGTATGATTTAATCTCTCATCGATTTTAACTTCATTCAAAGTAAACTCACAAATAGTTGGTATCACAAATAGCCTTCCTCCTTCATGCAAAAAGATAATAACAAATAAAAAGGAAGAAGTATTAAAAGCTATCTCCATGTCATGTTTTCCTTGAGATGTTTGAATAATTGGTATCCTATCACTCACCGTTGGAAAATGACATGAACCTAGTTATGGCATGAATAAATACCGTACTTATGCTTAAAATTTGCTTATATTGTTCTCCTTTTTGTTGATGACAAAGGGGGAGAGATATATGAATTGATGCTATGAGTATTGATGCTATGATTATGCCATGCTTGCATTATCGAAAATATATGAATTGATGATAACTATGATTGCCATATTTGCATTATGCCATGCTTGCATCATCGAAAATATATGAATTGATGATAACTATGATTGTCATATTTGCATTATGCCATGTTTGCATCATGTTAAGATATCAAGAACTTGCATCGTAATTTTACGTGTTGATATCTTACCATGTGATGAAATGCTACGATTGCTAAACACTTGAAATGTTTGCTTTATGTTAAGATATCAAAAGCTTCAATTGTAAATTTACATGTTGATATCTTATGTTGAACTGTTACCATCATTCATATTTGAAATGTAAAACTTGAGAATGGATGTCAAGTCTTGACATCATTTTCAATAAGATATATCATGATAGGATTCATGATGGGAGTAATTGATAAGGTTAAGAGTTCTTAAATTATCAATAAGTCTATTGAATTCAAAGACCTTGAATTCAAGAATGACTTATCTCAAGTATGACATATAGATAGGGGGAGTTAAGGTTAACTCCGTTATCAATTGATTGTCATCATCAAAAAGGGGGAGATTGTTGAATCTCGGATTTTGATGATGAAGTCAATTGTCATTTGTCATCTAATTCATATGTTAAGATAAGTGTGCAGGATTAACTACGATGAAAGTAAGACATGCAGCAGGAGTTACGCCGGAGTCAAGACTATGATCACGTTAGGAGTTCAAGAGTTCGACGGAAGTTCGGACGGTCGTCGGAGGTTCTACGGGAACAAATCCGAGAAGTCCAGGAGCTTGCCAAAAGAAGCTTGTTAGAACTTGCCAAGTGGATCGTCGCAAGTCCAGGAGTTTGCCGGAAGTCCGTCGGAGTATCGCCGGAGGTTCATCGAATGTTCGCCAGAAGTTCGCCGGAAGCTCGCCGAAAGAAGCGATTGACGCACCGGAGCAAGCTGTAGTAAATGTCTTAAGAAATATCGTAGTTAGCATGTAGATTAAGTTTGGAATGGGAGGTGATCCCATTAACTTAATCTGGGGGCAATTGGGCCCTTGACAGACCCAAATTGGGTCGAATGGATCAACCCATTCGGACCAGAATTCCTACTAGGCGGCGACATCGCCCAGGAGAGGGTCTCCTAGGAAAGCTGGGCGGTGCAACCACCCTAGGCAGGTGGTGGCACCGCCTGGGCTCAGTCTCCGAGTGAGACTGGGCGGTGCAACCGCCCCTGACAAGCGGTGGAACTGCTTGAGCTCGGTCTCCGAGCTCTACTAGGCGGTGCAACCGCCCTAGTCAAGCGGTGGCACCGCTAGGGCTCAGTCTCCGAGCGAGACTGGGCAGTGCAACCGCCCCTATCAGGCAGTGGACCGCCCAGAGGCTCAATCTCCGAGCTTCCAGGCGGTTGTACCGCCCCAGTCAGGCGGTAGTACCGCCAGGACCCTGAAAATCCGGAAGATGACATTTTTGAGCTCCAAATTCAAACCAGTTTGGGGCCTATATATACCCCACCCTTTCCTACATGAAAGGGCACCAAAAATCCAATCTTACTCTGTGATTTTTAGAGCTCAAAAGTGTTGTAAAGGCCAAAAGTTCTTCTCCCTCTTTTCTTCCAAGTTCTGAGTTGTAAAGAGAGGAGAGAAAAGTTTGTAAGGGTTGTCTCCTAAGCCCGTCAAAAGAAGTGAAACTATAAAAGGGTGGTTGGCCTTCACCTATTGAAGGAAGGCATCTAGTGGACGTCGGTGACCTCGTTGGTGGAGGAAGACAAAAGTGGATGTAGGTCAAGATTGACCGAACAACTCTAAATCTCGATTTGTATTTACTTTTAGCATCTTATCTTTACTGCAAACCTCCTCAATAGCTTACTGCCTTCTGCTCATTTACGAACGTGTTTCATAGTTAAGTATTTTTCGAATCGGTGTTAAGATGAAAATCGATTTTATCGTACGAACATCATATTTCAGTTTGTGCTTACATTCTAATTTCTATCTTAACTGCAAACTGCCTTCCTTACTTTACTTCCAATACGTTTCCGTAAGCTTTCAAAGTTATTATCTTCACGAAACGACTTTTACATCGGAATCAGATTTCAACGTACGAACGCAGTTTTAATCGTCGAAAGTTTTTCACTGCATTAATTCACCCCCCCCCACCTCTTAGTGCTCTTGATCCTAACACATACCTCTGCATGATCAAGTCCCTCCCATGGGACTCACTGGTACTTGCATTTGAACTTTTCCCTTGGTGGAACACAGCCCCCATATGATGATAACCAAGGCTTTCATCCGATGCAAAATTCGATGCACGCACGGAAGACCCGCCTCTGCGATACCATGGCCTTCACTCCTTGAATCCATAGCCCTTCTTGCCGTCATGTTGTTCACCGAAGTAGAGCTTCCAGTAGCTCTCGATCATACCTCCATATGATCTAGTCCCTCACGAGACTATGTCGTGTGTATCGCTTTGCCACGAACTGTTCCACCATGATCCACTGCACCATGTCGCCTCCTAGTGACATCTCTATTGCATTCTGATCCTTTTGGGATGAACTCGAATTGTGAACCCTTCATGTGTGGCCTCTATCAATATATCGCAGGGTCTCTTCCACCTTTGATTTTGTTTGCTCCTTTGGCAATCGACCTTCATCCACCCACTCTTGGGTCACACCTAGATGAAGTACCGCTCTAGGACAATCCGTCGCCTAGTAGCTCCTGAAGTCCCCCGACTTCGCTGCAATTAGTGCACCATTGTCTGAATCCTGGGCCTCTGCCCCTACCAGCACAATCTTCGCTGCGCACTATCCTTCATGGCAACTTGAATGGCAACACTGTGGCATATTCTTCAAGAGTTACTGCCTCTGTGTCCTCTTGCCCCGTGCTAAGGCCTTCTGAACCCAACTACGCCTCCGCAAATTGAGTCGCCATAGTTCCTCCATCGAATGCTCCTCCGAGATAAGGTGCATGTGCCCAAAAGCTCCCTTCGTCTTTGGCACCATGCAAGATGAGTTCGCTCCGTCAGAATGAATGACCCATGGAACAACATGATCCTGCTCTTGCCTCTGCAAGGGTTCATGTCCTTGACCTCTGTCTAAGGAAAGCACTATGCCTCCGCTCCATGTTCCATCTTCTATGTTGGCTCCCTTCATGCGGCTTGGGTACTTCGCCAAGTTATACCCAAGTTGCTCCGCTCCTCGTTTTTGCATTAAGTTGATGGTGGCCCTCATGCCCACCATTCCACGGGTCAGCCCTCCCTTGAGTCCGATCTCCATATCGACTCCAAGTGTGCCTTCACTTGTATTGCTTTGAGTCACTCCCCCACTTGATCTCGCAATGCATCTACCAATACATTCTCTCGAGCGAGATCATACGACGACTCCTCGCTGCTTGCTCAGTCCATTGAGCTTCGTAGAGTTGTTGTTTGTTGAGGTACTCCTCCTCAACTTGTGAGGTCCGTCCTACATGATTCTCCCTTTGGAGAGCCGAGACTTATCCCTCTTGGATAATTGTCCCATTGGAGCAACATCTCTCTTCGTTTCGGAGACCACCATCCCCTTGGACTACTCCGATCTGCTGAACAAAATGTGCATTGTTTGCCTCCTGTAAACATAATTGCTAGATTGCGACTCCACGTCAATACAGCCCCCGCTGCACCACTCAAGGCCTAGTAACATGCTGAACTCGTTACACACTTCAGCCTCCTACGGATGTATCCTTCACATGCCGAAGAGAAAGTTTCACTGCTCGATGGCATCGAGTTTCGGTCGCCTTGGGATGGCCACGAACATTCCATCGTTTGCATACAAGCCCATGCATAAGTACCGAATTCTTTGAGTTAGCAATTCCCCTCACCTTTGTGAGCTTTGCACAACTCTTTCGATCGCTGAGCAACTCATTCCACCTTGGATGATCTCATCCTTTACCAAGCGCCTCGCTTGCCTTAAGCACCATCAAGTGTAGTTGTCAACATTGAGCCGTAGCTCAAACTCAGCCATCCCAACCTTTGTGCGCTCCGCATTCTTCCAAGCATGCCTGTTCTCGTGGTGCCTCTTGTGCGAAGGGTTGGCCATTCCTCTGAATGCCAATTTCAGATGCTCGCTCCTCCGAGCGACCCCTTTTCCCTACATCTCCATGCCTATTTTTCCCCGAACAGTCACGCGTGTGCTGACTGCCCATAATGCAGCCCCGCTAGGTCCCCCACGTTTGCATGCTAAGTGTTTCTATAAGTGCTTGTCCTGCTCTGATACCATATGTCATGGACTGTTAGGACTCTAGCTAGGAGAGTCCTAATTGAGAGAGAGAGTCCTAATTGAGAGGGACATTCTGCTAGGACTCTAGTTAAGAGAGTCCTAATTGAGAGGGACATTCTGTTAGGACTCTAGCTAGGAGAGTCCTAATTGAGAGGGACATTCATGTAGGAGGTTTTTTCTTAGAGAAGAATTAGGAATTGTAAGGGAATAGGTGTCTTGAGTAGGAGTCCTATTAGGAGTTAAGGTTTAGAAGCCCTATAAATGGCCATGTATTCCTTCTCTTTTGATAAGCAATAGATGAATCTTTTCTGCAGCCTTTGAGCAGCAACTTGGAGGGAGGAACCCCTATAGAGTTCCAAGGAGGCCGATCCCCTAAAGAGATCAACCCCAAGTTTAGAATCTGCAAGGGTTCTATCACCTGGTATCAGAGCAGCGTTCTTGGTGTCTCGCTGCCCTTCCACTGCCATCCATCAACCCTCCACAACCGTTCAAAGCAATTCCCACAATTGCTTAAAAGATCATCA
>NW_027021327.1:35660-60353 GCF_036884655.1 Musa acuminata AAA Group | reverse complement strand
CTACCACCAAAACGAACGCCGGGCTTCCACGGGTGGTGGATCGGGGTCCTCGATCCGATACATATCAATATGATACGTTTGTTGGACCCAATCATGAAATTGATCCCATGACATAGTGTATTGATACACCGTGTGCCATCAATGTGGTGCTGATCGTAGATTGATCGTTATGAATCATATTTGTCCGAGGCAGCTCTTGAGGCATATATTGGTGCTGTTCTGTATAATGTTGTTGCTTAGATAAGGATGACTAACTATCACCATATTGTTGTTGCCCGTATGATTCTCCATAATACGATGAGCCTCTTTCTGTGTCTATATCATGTATGCTCTATCGTATTTGTTCATATTCATCCACTGCCTTCCCCTTCCCCTTTCGCGCATAAACTTGACCAGTACCTTGTCGAGTTCCATGATCTGAATCTTGAGTGACATGTGTAAAATATTGCTCCTCAGTCTATTCACTACTCTCAAGTTATGTAGACGAGACCAACGACTGACCGGCATCATCGCCATCATCTGTCGAGGCACTACTATCCGTGTTGCTGTCATGTCTTTGGACCGAGTGAGAAAGAGAATATGATTGTGAAGGTGTCTCGTCGTCCGATCCGATTCTTTCCAACGATGCAACTGATGCTATTGCCTTCCCCTTTGCCTTTGCACGTTGGGGGGACGAGTGTGACCGTTGGGTGTCGGTAGTTCCTCGAGCAGTTTGACTCCTACCATGTTGTAATCGAGGGGGATTTTCCACCCGTTGGGATTGTGCTTCTTCTTCTTCTTCTATTGCCTCGGTGATAAAACGTGAAGGACACTGAGGATCTCCCGCCTCATCAAGTAGAGGATCCTCTTGGTTCTCTGCTGCTTCAATCCAATTTAATATTGGCTCTGAATCTTCGTTGTAGAATTGGAGGTCAATGGGGTCAATATCTGATTCCTCTGGCTCCTTATCCAACTCAGCACATCGCAATTTTAACCGCATGCTATAATGGACATATACTAGTTTCTTTAACCGTCTGTAGGAGAGTTTGTTGCGGACCTTCATATGAATCAATGCAAACGTTGACCAATTACGTTCGCAACCACTAGATGTTGTTTGTGAAAGTACACGAACGACAACCTTCCTTAAATGTGGTGCATCGCCTCCAAATTGTAGCCACCACTCGACTGCAAAAAGATATAAATAAGATTTTATTAGCATAACAAATAATTAACATTAAATATAATTGATAATCAATATGCATAACTTTTCCTTACCAGGATCCATAGTGTAACGACACGATACAGCTACAACGTTGGAGAATGAACCAACTATTTCTCGAAATAATCGACCCTCCATAAGAGCATCGGCTGCCTCGGTAGTGTTTGGCAAGAGCCGATATATAACATTTTGTAGTGTCGTTAGGAAATTATTTTGCGTTCCGAGCAAGGTTCGCCGAACCGTACCGTACCGGCGTTTCGACGCCGGCTCGGTACGGTACGGTACGGCGTACCGAGCGGTATACCGAGGTGTACCGCTCGGTACACTTGATTTTACCGATTTATCCCTCCGAAAATACCTGAAAATTAAAAAAAAAGTTAGGATAGAGTTTTCAAGTTACAAATAAATATAGTAATAGTATAAGTTTAGCAAAATCAATGTAAATTAGATAAAAATAGCATCACATATCTTTTTCGGGCTTTGAGGTAGTCTTGTTCGAGGTTCGTATTTCAGCTCGTTATAGATTGAAATATCTATAGAAAAATCAGTTGAATTGTTAGACTATTTTGTTACAATATAAACTCTAAAATTCAAATGAATTAAATAATCATATATCTAGATATACCTGATTGTTAATTCTACCACCAAAACGAACGACGAGCCTCCACGGGTGGTGGATCGGGGTCCTCGATCCGATACATATCAATATGATACGTTTGTTGGACCCAATCATGAAATTGATCCCATGACATAGTGTATTGATACACCGTATGCCATTGATGCATCAATGTGGTACTGATCGTAGATTGATCGTCATAAATCATATTTGTCCGAGGCAGCTCTTGAGGCATATATTGGTGTTGTTCTGTATCATGCTGTTGCTCAGAGAAGGATGACCAACTATCACCATACTGTTGTTGCCCATATGATTCTTCATAATACGATGGCTGTGAATACGATGAGTCTCTTTCTGTGTCTATATCATGTATGCTTTGTCGCATTTGTTCATATTCATCCACTGCCTTCCCCTTCCCCTTCTCCTTTCCCTTCCGCGCATAAACTTGACCAGTACCTTGTCGAGTTCCATGATCTGAATCTTGAGTGGCATGTGTAAAATATTGCTCCTCAGTCCATTCACCACCCTCAAGTTGTGCAGACGAGACCAACGACTGCCCGGTATCACCGCCATCATCTGTTGAGGCGCTGCTATCCGTGTTGCTGTCATGTCTCTGGACCGAACGAGAAAGAGAATGTGATTGTGAAGGTGTCTCGTCGCCCGACTCGATTCTTTCCAACGATGCAACTGATGCTATTGCCTTCCCCTTTGCCTTTGCACGTTGGGCGGACGAGTGTGACCGTTGGGTATCGGTAGTTCCTCGAGCAGTTTGACTCATACCATGTTGTAATCGAGGGGGATTTTCTACCTGTTGGGGTTGTGCTTCTTCTTCTTCTATTGCCTCGGTGATAAAACGTGAAGGACGCTGAGGATCTCCCGCCTCATCAAGTAGAGGATCCTCTTGGTTCTCTGCTGCTTCAACCCAATCTAACATTGGCTCTGAATCTTCGTTGTAGAATTGGAGGTCAATGGGATCAATATCTGGTTCCTCTGGCTCCTTATCCAACTCAGCACATCGCAATTTTAGCCGCATATTATAATGGACATATACTAGTTTCTCTAACCGTCTGTAGGAGAGTCTGTTGCGGACTTTCGTATGAATCAACGCAAACGTTGACCAATTACGTTCGCAACCACTAGATGTTGTTGTCTGTGAAAGTACACGAACGGCAACCTTCCTTAAATGTGGTGCATCGCCTCCAAATTGTAACCACCACTCGACTGCAAAAAGATATAAATAAGATTTTATTAGCATAACAAATAATTAACATTAAATATAATTGATAATCAATATGCATAACTTTTCCTCACCAGGATCCATAGTGTAACGGCATGATATAGCTACAACGTCGGAGAATGAACCAACTGTTTCTCGAAATAATCGACCCTCCATAAGAGCATCGGCTGCCTCGGTAGTGTTTGGCAAAAGTCGATATATAACATTTCGTAGTGTCGTTAGGAAATTATTTTGCGTTCCGAGAGCATATCGATATTGAATTGCCGGGTTTAGATAATACGCTGCAAAACATAATTTTGTTAGTATGATAATTTATTATCTAAATAATAATAAATTAAGTATTTTTGAATATGAATTTACCTGCATTATGGATATCTTGATCCATATGAACTTCGGTCCGACGATCAATGATTCGTACGTATTGGTCGGCCTTAAAATCATCTTTGAATGCTTTCCTGACCTCCTCTCTTGCTGAAATCAGCATATATTTAAGATACGGCATTTGTGGACGCTTGTCCATATCGACCTTACGGAGGACAATATAAAGTGGTTCCACACCTTTTATGATTTCTGCTATAGTCTCCCAAAATCTAGATGAAAGAATGGCCTTTTCTATCTTCTTTCCATCACTCAATTTCGAATATCTGGATTCAGACCACTCTTGTGAGCTAGCCATTGCCTTCAAGCCATGTCTTTTTTGCTGTAATGATTTTAATGCAATAAAATTTGTAGCAAACCGAGTAATTCCAGGTCGAAGTATCTCACCATTTACATACTTTTGCATTAATGCGTGGACCCAATGATGATTATATATAAACTTTGTAATTGATTGTGCTCGAGCTACACATTTCTTGACCGCATCCAACTCACCAATATCCTTTAGCATTAGATCTATGCAATGAGCTGCACATGGAGTCCAAAACAAAGTTTTTCTTTTTTCCATCAATTGCAAACCGGCTTTTTTGAAATTCGCTCCATTGTCGGTTATTATTTGGACAACATACTGTGGTCCAATCTCCTCTACCATAGTGTCCATCAAGCTCTCAATGTAGTTTGCATCTTGGATCTTTTCAGAAACATTAACGGACTTATGAAACACCACTCTTCTATTGCAATAAACAAGAAAGTTGATGATACTCATTCTTGTTGGTCCTGTCCAACTGTCACACATCAATGTCACCCCATATTCATCCCATTGCCTCTTGAAGGATTTGATCCAATCCTTTAGTTCTGCCACCTCCTCATCTAAGTACACGCCGTGAATCTCCTTCGGTGTTGGAGGTTGGATCCCCGTGCCAGACTTTTGAATAGAGGAGATCATGCTCTGATAATATGGACCTTGGGCTGTGTTGGCTGGAATCCTATGAAAGTTAAACCATTTTGAGATTGCCTTCCCAATATCCCGTTTTTTTTCTTTTGTATATGCATCGTCAATCCGTGTCTGTTTCGCTGTTTGTGGGGGATAGGCTTGCGGATCAATATCAACAATATCTGGTGCGGACCTCCTGCCAAGACCTCTCATAAAACCACGGAGTCCACCATACCTCATGCTACTAGTTCGGCCTAACTGAGAAGGAGCAGTTGGTTGCCTCATGCTGGTTGACCTCTGGATTCCACTACCACTACCATGCTCTAATTGTGAGTCAGGTCGTCGATGCCTCATTGCTTCATCGACCGTATGCTGATGCTCCAATGATGCACGAATCCCAGCTGTGAGATCCGGGTCGACTTCATCGCCGCAACCCTCATACTGATCATAAACTGGTTCCTGTGTAGCCCTATGATATTCTTCCTCAACTCTTGCCTTCTTTTTTAATGCATCTTCCTTTGCTTGTTTCATCTTGCTTTGAAATAATTTACGGATCTCCGTTGGAACCTTCTTGCATTTTGCAACGTCAGGATACCCACCAGCCAAATGCATTTTTACTCGAGTTATTCCTCCACCTTTACCAATGTAGTCACAATAAATACATTGCCAATGATGACGGTTTCCATCTAGCTTTCGGGCATGAACCCATGCATCATCGTGTGACTGTTCCTTTGGTGCCATGATCCTATCAAATTTAAATTAAATAAACTATAAAGTATAAACATATTAAATTGACCAAATATCGATCATAAATCACTAATCACAATATTAAGTAATTTTATTAAAACATAACTAATCATATTTTATTATCATAAATATGTTACGTGCATAAAAGAAGTATTAAAATCATTAGATACACTAATTATGTGATTAATATAGTTAATTTTTCACTAATTATTTCTCTTTCAACATTATAAACATGGCAAATACTCTAATAGATATTAAAGATATTGGATTCACATAAAATCGAATAAATTTTGATTAAATCATCGTAAAAATAACTAATTACAGTATTAAATAACTTTAATAAAACATAATTAAACTTATTTTACCATCATATATATGTTAAACACATAAAAGAAACATTAAATATGTAATTTTAATCCAATATGATTCAAAATTCAAATTATGATAAACTTATCATTTATCTACACTAATCATTTACTTCTCTTTCACCACTATAAACATGACAAATACCCTAATAGGTATTAAAGACATTAAATTGATATAAAATCAAACAAATTTCGATTAAATCATCATTAAAATAACTAATCGCAGCATTAAATAACTTAATTACTCTCTAATTAAAGAAAACGAATACATACCTCTTGATTAGAAAGTTCTTCCTCTTAATCTTCCCAAATTTACCTCGATTGAATTCACAAATCGTTGTTTTATAGAGTTTATGAGAGAAAAGAAATGTTTGAGAGAGAGTTTAAGAGAGTATAATGAAATAGGGGAGAGAAGATTAGTTTAAATAGGAGGAGAAAGGGCTCCAACGGTCAATTTGACCGTTGGAGCACTGTAGCACTGCTACAGTGTGGTAACGGTCGATTTCGACCGTTACCGAGTGGTACCGGTCGATTTCGACCGTTACCGAGTGGTATCGGGCGGTAACGGTCGAAATCGACCGTTACCGAATGGTACCGGGCGGTAACGGTCGAAATTTCGACCGTTACCGCCCGATATATACTGAATTCGGTGTACCGCCCGGTATAGGGCGGTCCGCGTACCGGTCGCCTCTCGGACCGGTACGTACCGCCCGTACCGGGCGGTACGCATCGGTATGGCGAACCTTGGTTCCGAGAGCATATCGATATTGAATTGCCGGGTTTAGATAATACGCTGCAAAACATAATTTTGTTAGTATGATTTTTTATTATCTAAATAATAATAAATTAAATTATTCTGAATATGAATTTACCTGCATTATGAATATCTTGATCCATATGAACTTCGGTCCGACGATCAATGATTCGTACGTATTGGTCGGCCTTAAAATCATCTTTGAATGCTTTCCTAACCTTCTCTCTTGCTGAAATCAGCATATATTTAAGATACGGCATCTGTGGACGCTTGTCCATATCGACCTTACGGAGGACAATATAAAGTGGTTCCACACCTTTAATGATTTCTACTATAGTCTCCCAAAATCTAGAGGAAAGAATGGTTTTTTCTGTCTTCTTTCCATCGCTCAATTTCGAATATCTTGATTCAGACCACTCTTATGAGCTAGCCATTGCCTTCAAGCCATGCCTTTTTTTGTTGTAATGACTTTAATGCAATAAAATTGGTAGCAAACCGAGTAATTCCAAGTCGAAGTATCTCACCGTTTACATACTTTTGCATTAATGCGTGGACCCAACGATGATTATATATAAACTTTGTAATTGATTGTGCTCGAGCTACGCAATTCTTTGACCGAATTCAACTCACCAATATCCTTCAGCATTAGATCTATGCAATGAGCTGCACATGGAGTCCAAAACAAAGTTTTTCTTTTTTCTATCAATTGCAAACCGGCCTTTTTGAAATTTGCTCCATTGTCGATTATTATTTGGACAACATACTGTGGTCCAATCTCCTCTACCATAGTATTCATCAAGCTCTCAATGTATTTTGCATCTTGGATCTTTTCAGTAGCATTAACGGACTTATGAAATACCACTTTTCTATTGCAATAAACAAGAAAGTTGATGATACTCATTCTTGTTGGTCCTGTCCAGTTGTCACGCATCAATGTCACCCCATATTCGTCCCATTGCCTCTTGAAAGATTTGATCCAATCCTTTAGTTCTACCACTTCCTCATCTAAGTACACGCCGTAAATCTCCTTCGGTGTTGGAGGTTGGATCCCGTGCTAGACTTTTGAATAAAAGAGATCATGCTCTGATAATATGGACCTTGGGCTGTGTTGGCTGGAATCCTATTAAAGTTGAACCATTTTTAGATTGCCTTCCCAATATCCCGTTTTTTTTTCTTTTGTGTATGCATTGTCAATCCGTGTCTGTTTCGCTGTTTATGGGGGATAGGCTTGCGGATCAATATCAACAATATCTGGTGCGGACCTCCTGCCAAGACCTCTCATAAAACCACGGAGTCCATCATACCTCATGCTACTAGTTCGGCCTAACTGAGAAGGAGCAGTTAGTTGCCTCATGCTGGTTGACCTCTGGATTCCACTACCACTGTCATGCTCCAATTGTGAGTCAGGTCGTCGATGCCTCATTGCTTCATCGACCGTATGCTGATGCTCCAATGATGCACGAATCCCAGTTGTGAGATCCGGGTCGACTTCATCGCCGCAACCCTCATACTGATCATAAACTGGTTCCTGTGTAGCCCTATGATATTCTTCCTCAACTCTTGCCTTCTTTTTTAATGTATCTTCCTTTGCTTGTTTAAGCTTGCTTTGAAATAATTTACGGATCTCCGTTGGAACATTCTTGCATTTTGCAACATCAGGATATCCACCAACCAAATGCATTTTCACTCGAGTTATTCCTCCACCCTTGCCAATGTAGTAACAATAAATACATTGCCAATGATGACGGCTTCCATCTATCTTTCGGGCATGAACCCATGCATCATCATGTGACTGTTCCTTTGGTGCCATGATCCTATCAAATTTAAATCAAATAAACTATAAAGTATAAACATATTAATTTGACCAAATATCGATCATAAATTACTAATCGCAACATTAAGTATTTTTATTAAATCATAACTAATCATATTTTATCATCATAAATATGTTACATGCATAAAAGAAGTATTAAAATAATTATATACACTAATTACGCGATTAATATAGTTAATTTTTCATTAATTACTTCTCTTTCAACACTATAAACATAACAAACACCCTAATAGGTATTAAAGATATTGGATTAACATAAAATCGAACAAATTTTGATTAAATCATCATTAAAATGACTATTCGCAGTATTTAATAACTTTAATAAAACATAATTAAACTTATTTTATCATAATATATATGTTAAACACATAAAAGAAATATTAAATATGTAATTTTAATTCAATATGATTCAAATTATGATAAAATCATCATTTATCTACACTAATTATACGATTAATATAGCTAATTTTTCATAAATTACTTCTCTTACACTATTATAAGCATGACAAATACCCTGATAGGTATTAAAGACATTGAATTGACATAAAATCGAATAAATTTCGATTAAATCATCATTAAAATGATTAATCGTAACATTAAATAACTTTAATAAAACTTAATTAAACTTATTTTACTATCATAAATATTAATCATAAATATTATTCATGATGAAACACACTAATCATAATCTTAAATATCTTAATTACTCTCTAATTAAAGAAAACGAATACATACCTCTTGATTAGAAAGTTCTTCCTTTAATCTTCCCAAATTAGTCTCGATTGAATTCACAAATCGTTGTTTTATAGAGTTTAGGAGAGAAAAAGAAAGTTTGAGAGAGAGTTTAAGAGAGTATAATGAAATAAGGGAGAGAAGAATAGTTTAAATAAGAGGAGAAAAAGCTCCAACGGTCAAATTGACCGTTGGAACACTATAGCACTGCTACAGTGTGGTAACAGTCGATTTCGACCGTTACCGAGTGGTGCCGGACGGTAACGGTCGAAATTTCGACCGTTACCGCCCGATTTTGCCCCGTATCACCCAATACGGGGGTTTTTGGGGCGTACCACCCGATAGCGGGTGGTCCGCGTACCGAAAACTCATCGGACCGGTACGTACCGCCCGATACGGGCGGTACGCTTCGATATGGCAGACCATGCTTAAAATTGTCTAAACGAGTTGTACTAAGGGGAAGACCAACCTGATAAAAGAAGCGAGCAATGTGCTGAATTGTTCTTCCTCTTATTTCTTTATCACAAGCATCACTTATATTTGTTTGTCTAAATTCTGAGTCTCCTGCTTGCCCATGTTGCTTTTGGGATCCTTGAAACATATATAGGATCTATCGGTCCTTTTTTACTCTTCTTAGTACTCATAATTTCTTTTCCTTTTTTGTCGTATACTTTTTTCCCACTTGGGTTAACACTCATAGAATAATCTTCTTCTTCATCCCTGAGATGTTCAACATTGTCTTCTAGTAAATTCCTGTAAGATTCATTCTTTTGTGTCTTTTTTTCATTCATATAACTCAGCAACTCTTATTTTACCTCAGGTAGACACTTTTTGCAAGCTGCTGCATTCTTGAAATTTCCTACTAGATGTTTTGCACGAAAAATACCACCTCTAGTAGTCTTATCGCAGAATATGCAAGTCACTGCATTAGGATCTTTCGGATCCTTCATATAATTATACTTCCATGCAGGATCTTTTTTTTTGATGCCATTGGAGACTCTATTGAGTTATCTGTACACTTGCCATTTATCCTGAAACCTAACAATAATTTTAAATAAATAAAAATTAACAGTATTAAAATCAAAATAGTATATTATTAATCTAATAAATACAAATACATTACTATTACTAGTATATTGTTAACAGTATACAGTATATTGTTAACAGTATACTTTCGAAAGAGAAGGAAGAGGAGTCTAAGGGAAGACCGAGGGTGTAGCGACAACGGTAAAAGTGAGTAGCGGCAGCGAGAGCGGCGAGCTGTCACGACCTTAGCTGGTTTTGCCTAAGGCGTGCGGCACCCTCGCGCGTCCGTCCGCAAAGGTCAGCCTCCCCGAAGCCTCCCATTGTCCCTTAGAACCAACAAAAGAGAGAACGGGTTAAAGAGAACGCCTCAATCGGGATCCACAAGCAAACATGTCCGAAAAACACTTCATAGACAATGCAAATTACAAACAAATTTTACAAGCTCTGAATAGTTGCACAACAAAGGGTAAAATGGTCCATTACAGACCGAAAAGCTCTCGAACGTGTCCACATGACACAACCTTTATTTACAAGCCTAAAGAGGCCACCAACCCAACTAAAATGAGACTATTAAGCCTTCGGCCGCCCCTTTACATTCTGTACAAGGCATGAACATGCCAAAAGACAACGGACAGACATAAGCATTACATCCAACATCTTGTTTAGAAGTTTGTCCGTTACATTCTCCCCCACTTATCCCTTCGACGTCCTCGTCGAAGCCTTTGTGAACACTGCAACTCTTCGCCTTTGCTGAGTCTTCAATCTTCCGCTGCAGTTGCAATGCGCCTCCTGGCTCCCAGCTGCTCTCCGCTGCTGTTTCTGAGTAGTCGAACCTTTGATCCGCCATGCTGCTTCAACTCGCCAATGACTCTGACTCTGGTGTGGGGTTGGCTGAGTTGTGTTGATCCTTGTCGATTCTTGCGAATCCACCAAATGAAGGAAAAGACCATCTTTTCTGCGCCAGTCTCTCAAAATTTCCACATGCTGCTTGAACTGGGTGGATGCTTGTTGGAGCTTTAACGAGCATCGCCTCGCAAACTTCTGAAGTTTTGGGTCCTTCCTCCACAAAATCTGCTCATTGACTCTTCTTTCAGTTAGTTGTCACATCCAAGTAGGTTCGCATCACTTCCGCTTTCGATTGGCATTTCGTTGGGAAATGAGGCGGACAATCTACTCTCAGTAGCATTGATCACCGTTGGTGAGGATTTGACAACTATTGTCTTCCATTATCTTCGAAGGGTCTTTGAACTTGTGCAGAGCTCCTCTGCTGGATAGATAAGAGAACTGGGGTACTCGGTTTCGCCCATTCTCTTAAGAGTTGAGAAGGCAAAGGTTACTTTGACTTCGCCCGCCTCCTCGAGGTTGTACTTCATGCATCGAGCTGGTTACTGGTCTTCGCCTGCTCTTTGCTCACACTTCTGAAGCACTTGAAGTGTTTGCACTCCTTGCGTTGAATTGGCTACTGTGATTCACCTTCTTAATGCCATCGAACTTCTGGAATGCGGGAAGTTTTCACCCCAACTTGGAGTAATTCTCTGATAGATGAGGTCGCCTTTGGGATTGTACCGTCTTCTCCATCAACCTTGCCGCCTACTCCACTGAGTAGCAAAGGTACAGCACCGCGTACTGCCTGCTTCGTTCCTTGGTCGTGCACTCTTGCATGACCCGAAGTCCTTCACTTACGGCTATCTTGATGAGAAACTTGTTGACACCGGTCTTACGAAGTTTCTTGGCCTCTGCCCTTCAGCCTTGTCTCGGTACTTGGAGATTGCCTTTGCATGCTCCACCTCCCCGGCCCCTTTCACGACCAAGCGCTCTCCCTCCATGAGAGCAAGGGATCAATGACTTACACGGAAGTCCCGCCTCTGCGGTACCATGGCGCTGGCATGCCCATGGCCCTACTATCCGTCGCCTCGCCTCTGTATCCCTTTTCTGCATGATCAGTAGAAATGTCTCTGTGGCACTCCTCTGAGTCCACCTCCATTCTGACTGATGCTTGATTTTGGGTAGCTAAGTCCCTCTGGACTCGTCGTCGCTTCCTCGCCCCTTTCGACCCCCTGCTTCAACACCACTGTGTTCTCCAAGCAGTCCGTTTGGTCGATGGAAAGACAGACTGCAACTCCCAAGCATGGCCTCTGCCATCACGTTGTAGAGTTAGCACCGATTCTGTTCTCCTTAGCTTCCTTGGTAGCAACGTTCGCTTACTCGACCTTGTCCTCTGACTTGTCGGGCTCCCTTAAGCGAATATGAGCTCTGGAGCAGTCCAACTCTCCAGCTGCTTCGATCATACTTCTGTATGATCAAGTCCCTCCCATGGAACTCACTGGTACTTGCATTCGAACTTTTCCCTTGGTGGAACACAGCCCCCATATGCTGATGACCAAGGTTTTCATCCGATGCAAAATTCGGTGCACGCCCGGAAGACCCGCCTTTGCGGTACCATGGCCTTCACTCCTTGAATCCATAGCCCTTCTTGCCGTCGTGTTGTTCACCAAAGCGGAGCTCCCAGTAGCTCCCGATCATACCTCCATATGATCTCATCCCTCACGGGACTATGTCGTGTGTGTCGCATTGCCACGAACTGTTCCACCACGATCCGCTGCACCATGTCGCCTCCTGGTGACATCTCCATTGCATTCTGATCCTTGTGGAATAAACTCGAATTGTGAACCCTCCATGTGTGGCCTCTGCCAATACATCACAGGGTCTCCTCCACCTTCGATTTTGTTCGCTCCTTTGGCAATCGACCTTCATCCACCCACTCTTGGGTCACACCTAGATGAAGCACCGCTCTAGGACAGTCCGTCGCCTAGTAGCTCCCGAAGTCCACCGACTTCACTGTAATTTGTGCACCATTTTCTGGATCCTGGGCCTCTGCCCCTACCAGCACAATCTCCACTGCGCACCGCTTCCTTCATAGCAACTCAAATGGCAACACTGTGGCATATTCTTCAAGAGTACCCGCCTCTGCGTCCTCTTGCCCCGTGCTAAGGCCTTCTGTACCCAACTTCGCCTCCGCAAATTGAGTCGCCTTAGTTCCTCCATCGAATGCTCCTCCGAGATAAGGTGCATGTGCCCCGAAGCTCCCTTCGTCTTTGGCACCATGCAAGATGAGTCCACTCTGTCAGAATGAAGGACCCAGGGAACAGCATGATTCTACTCCTGCCTCTGCAAGAGTTCATGTCCTTGACCTCTGTCTAGGGAAAGCGCTGTGCCTCTGCTCCATGTTCCAACTTCTATGCTGGCTCCCTTAATGCGGCTTGGGTACTTCGCCAAGTTACACCCAAGTTGCTCCGCTCCTCGTTTTTGCATTGAGTCGATGGTGGCCCTCGCGCCCACCATTCCACGAGTCAGCCCTCCCTTGAGTCCGATCTCCACATCGACTCCAAGTGTGCCTTCATTTAAGTTGCTTTAGGTCGCTCCCCCACTTGATCTCGCAATGCATCCACCAATGCATTCTCTCGAGCGAGATCATGCGACAACTCCTCGCCGCTTGCTCAGTCCATCGAGCTTCGTGGAGTTGTTGTTTGTTGAGGTACTCCTCCTCAACATGTGAGGTTCGTCTCATATGATTCTCCCTCTGGAGAGCCGGGACTTATCCCTCCTGGATAACTATCCCATTGGAGCAACATCTCTCTTCGTTTCGGAGACCACCATCCCCTTGGACTACTCCGATCTGCTGAACAAACTGTGCATTGTTCTGCCTCTTGCAAACGCACTTGCTAGATTGCGCCTCCACGTCAATACAGCCACCGCTGCACCCCTCAAGGCCTAGCAACATGCTGAACTTGTTGCACACTTCAGCCTCCTACGGACGTATCCTTCACATGCCGAAGAGAAAGTTTCAATGCTCCATGGCGCCGAGTCTCGACCGCCTTGGGATGGCCACGAACAATCCATCGTCCGCATACAAGCCCATGCATGAGTACCGAATTCTTCGAGTTAGCAATTCCCCTCACCTCTGTGAGCTTTGCATAACTCTTTCGGTCGCTGAGCAACTCATTCCACTTTGCATGGTCTCGTCCTTTGCCAAGCGCCTCGCTTGCCTTGAGCACCATCAAGTAAAGTTGTCAACGTTGAGCCGTAGCTCAAACTCAGCCATCCCAACCTTTGTGCGCTCCGAATTCTTCCAAGCTTACCTGTTCTCGTGGTGCCTCTTGCGCGAAGGGTTGGCCATTCCCCTGAATGCCAATGTTAGATGCCCGCTCCTCTGAGCGACTCTTTTCCCTACATCTCCATGCCCGTTTTCCCTCAAACGGTCGCGCGTTGCTGACTGCCCTCAACGCAGCCCCGCTAGGTCCCCCACGTTTGCATGTCAAGTGTTTCTATGAGTGCTTGTCCCGCTCTGATACCATAATGTCACGACCTTAGCTGGTTTTGCCTAAGGCGTGCGGCACCCTCGCGCGTCCGTCCGCAAAGGTCAGCCTCCCCGAAGCCTCCCATTGTCCCTTAGGACCAACAAAAGAGAGAACGGGTTAAAGAGAACGCCTCAATCGGGATCCACAAGCAAACATGTCCGAAAAACACTTCATAGACAATGCAAATTACAAACAGACTTTACAAGCTCTGAATAGTTGCACAACAAAGGGTAAAATGGTCCATTACAGACCGAAAAGCTCTTGAACGTGTCCACATGACACAACCTTTATTTACAAGCCTAAAGAGGCCACCAACCCAACTAAAATGGGACTATTAAGCCTTCGACCGTCCCTTTACATTCTGTACAAGGCATGAACATGCCGAAAGACAACGGACAGACATAAGCATTACATCCAACATCTTGTTTAGAAGTTTGTCCGTTACAGAGCGGCGACAGTGGCAGCGGTGAGCAGCGGGAGCGGCGACAGGGGCAGCGGGAGAGGGAGCGGCGACGGCAGCGAGTAGCAGCAGCGGTAGCGTGAACGCGAGCAGGGTTAGGGTTGGGCAGCGGCAACTGATATCGGTGCTTTAGTTGGTTCGATTGAACCAACTAAAGCACCGGAGACCAAACCAGACCTAAAACGCTGGTTCGGTCGCCTGGTTTAACCCAAGCGCTCGCCCGAAGCGCTCGACGCCTGGGCTCGAGCGAGCGCCCAAACGACGCCTCTTTGAAGCGTGCCGCCTGGAAGTGAAGCGAGGCGCTCGGGCCTCGCCTCGCCCGAGCACCTAGGCGAGCGCCCGAGCGCCTATTGAAATCACTGGTCCATGGAGTCCAAAATAATGTTTTCCTTTCTTTCATCAATTGTAAATCGACCTTCTTTAAATTAACTCCATTGTTAGTGACTATCTAGACAATTTACTATGGTCTAATATGGACCTTGGGCTATATTTGTTGGAATCATGTGGAAGTTGAATCATTTTGCAATTGTCTTCCCAATATCTCATTTCTTTTCTTTTGTATATGCATCATCAATTCGTGCCTGTTTTGTTGTTTGTGGAGGATAGGCTTATGGATCAATATCAATAATATCTAATATAGACCTCCTACCAAATCCTTTTAGAAAATCATGGATTCCACCTTATCTTATGCTACCAATTCGGCTTAACTAAGGAGGGATAGTTGGTTGCCTCTTGCTGGCCGACCTTTAGATTTCTTGTGGCGTAGATCTACTGCCACCACCATGCGCTCCCATTGTGAATCAGGTCATCGATGCCTCATTGCTTTCTCATACATATAATGATACTCCAGTGATGCAAGAATACCAGCTCTAAGATCCGGGTCGATTTCATCGTCGTGACCCTCATAATCGTCATAAACTGGTTCCAGTGTAGCCCTATAATATTTTTCCTCAGCTCTTGCCTTCTTTTTTATTGTATCTTCCCTTGCTTGTTATAACTTGTTTTGAAATGATTATGGACCCCCATCGGCACTTTCTTGCATTTTGCAACATTGGGATATTTGCCAGCCAAATGCATATTTACCCGAGTGATTCCTTCACCCTTACCGATGTAGTCGAAATAAATACATTGCCAATGATGACGATTCCCATCCATCTTTTGGGTATGATCCCAAGCGTTATCATATGCATGTTCCTTTGTACCATGTTTATACCAAAATTAAATCAAATAAGCAAGTTGCAATTATCCCTAATTTAAAATAACAAGGTGCAATTATACATAATGTCGTAATGAACCCTAACAAGGTGCATTAAATACATAAAATTGACTCAATATAATTAAATTTATTATTAAATATACTAACTATAGTAGTAAACAAAATTAATTAACCTCTAATTAGTTTTATATTATCATTATAAATTTGTCAAACACCCTAAGAAGAGTTAAATATATAATTTTGATCCAATATAGGTCAAATTACGATGAAATCATCATTAGATATACTAATTACACCATTAACATAGTTAATTATCTACTAATTATTTCTCTTTCATTACTATAAATATGTCAAACACTTTAAAAGGCATTAAAGATATTTAATTGACCCAATATAGGTCAAATTTCGATATCATCATAATTAAATACACAAATTACAGTATTTGCATAGTTAATTAATCCCTAATTAGTCTTTTTTCACCATTATAAACATGTCAAACATCCTAATAGGTATTAAGGACAATGAATTGATCTAATATTGATCAAATTTTGATTAAATCATTATTAAAACCACTAATCACAGTATTAAAAAATTTAATTAAATTCTAGTTAATTGTATTTTATCACTATAAATATATCAAGCACCCTAAGAAGCATTAAATACGTAATTTTGATCCAATATAAATCAAATTACAGTGAAATCATCATTAGATACACTAATCATACCATTAACATTATTAATTACCCACTAAATATTTCTCTTCTATCACTATAAACATTTCAAACACTCTAATAGCCATTAAAGACATTTAATTGACCTAATATGGGTTAAATTTTGATATCATCATAATTAAAGACACTAATCACAGTACTAACATAGTTAATTAATCTCTAATTAGTCCTCTTTCATCACTATAAACATATCAAACACCCTAGTAGGTATTAAAAACATTGAATTGACCTAATATTGATCAAATTTTGATTAAATCATCATTAAAATCACTAATCGTAATATTAAAAAACTTATGTGAAACCTAATTAAACCTATTGTACCATCATAAATATATAAATCACCTTAATATGCATGAAATATAAAGATTTGACCTATTAAGTTTCTAATTTTGAAAAAAATCTATATTAAACACACTAATCACAATATTAAAGACCTTAATTACTCCCTAATTAACACTATTTTATCATCAAAAACATATCAAGCAATATATTAGACATTAAGTCATACACTACAAAAAATAAGCTTAATTATATCATAAATCAATAAAAAAACTAGAAAGAGATTACATACCTCTTGATTATAATATTCTTCCTTTTAATCCTTCCAAATTAGCCTTCCAAATTTAATTCAATTCACAAATCGTAGCTTTGTTGAATTTAGGAGAGTGAAAATATGAGAATAAGAGAGAGATATGAGTGAAAAAGAGCTTGAGAGAGTTGAAGAGATTGAGAGAGTGAAATGAGTTAAAAAATATGGGAGGACAGGGTTTAAAAACCCTTTTCGAAGCCTCAAACAATCACTTTTGACCGTTTAAAATAGGAGAATCTTAGCCCTTGATCGGTAACGGTCGAAATTCGATAGTTACCACTCAATACAGACCCTGTATCGTCTGATACGGGGCCATGTGATGGTTATCACCTGGTAGAGGGTGGTCCATGTACCGGCATCCTGTTGGACCAGTACGTATCGTCCATACCAAGCGATACAGGTTGGCATGGCAAATCTTGCCGCCTATACCGTTCTCTTGTTGGACCGATATGTACCGCCCATACGAAGCGGTATGCTGTGGTAAGACAAACCTTGGTTTGGGTAGGGTATTTTTCACCTCATATTCTAATCTTAAAGATGGGCTTCAAATGCTGATTGGTAACGAGAGATATACCAATATATGAACTGATCCTTAGCTTACTAACATTCCCATAAACTATGGGCTTGCTTTTATAAATATGAATCTCGACTCAAATACGACATGGAATTTGCGGTCTTGAAATCAGGTTCCCATGCACCTCAGTGACGACTACTAGATATGGACCCATCAATCCCTTGGTATTTCTAGCACTATAAGTACCTACAGATTCTTGATAGTGTGATCCCAATGAGGAATGGTCGGAAGGTGGTTTGGGCTTTCAATGTGGCTGTAATAGTTAAAAATTTTCTTGTGAAGATTAATTTGGTATTGCCTTCCCACTTACTCTTGTATGGCCAGATTCAACAATGCCCATGTCTCCCCATGCCATGTCTGCCATCTTCAGCAAGAATTTTCTAATCACATCTTCTTTCTTTGCCCTTTCGCCTCCTATTGGGATATGGTGCAAGTCAAACGTTTACCACTCCTTTCATTTCCATGACAATTAGGTGAATGAAGCAAGGTTCATCATACCGTGCAGTATTGCTCGGTACGGGCGATATATATTGGTTCGATAGGGGACCGATATGGGCGGTATATTGATAGCCCTCATGTATCATGTGTTGATACGCTCATTATGGCTTGGTACAGTTTGGTATATATCGTACCGACAAGTGGTTGGTACATCGGTATGGACCGATAAGACGAACCATGAAATGAAGCATGGGTTGATGAAGTCTTCAACCTGGATAAATCTTCTGCTCTATTTCTCATAAGCTTCATAGCTAACTCTCTTTTGTGTTTATGGAACAACTGCAACGCTAGTCTATTCTGTAACCATCATTCCCCACTATTGTCTATTTGGTGTTGGGCCATGGCTTATTTTAGTGAGATGACACTTTTTAGGAGTTGCATAGGTCTTTTCCTTGCAAGGTCTTCCACTCCTTCCCAAATCACTTGAACTCTAATCCAGTTGCTACTTGCTTTATTGAATTTGGCAGTTCCTTTAACCTTTCTTCTGAGTTTGTTGGCACAGACTGCACCATCAGAACCCAAAATGGAACCTAGATGGATCCACTATTGTTGCTGGCTGCAGAGTTATCAAAGCTTCCTCACCTCTTCAAACAAAATGCCTTGCAATCTGTGATGGACTTTCTGTTGTGTTTGAATTAAAATTGAATCCCAACAGTTCATCTCTTGGCTCCATAATCTTGATGTTGTCCCATGGACTGTCAAGAACATTTTCTCTAACATTTTGGGGCTTCCCAAATGTTCTCATGTTAACAGTTGGTCTTCTATTCCTAGGACTGTGAAGGGATGCTCATGGGTTGGCTTTGCTTATAGCAGGGGTGTTACGGTACCTGGGGAAATGACCTCCCTACTGACTTTTGTACTTCTCTCCAATTGCCTTTTGGATCACCTTCTAAGATGAATGAATGATAGTTTTTCTTTAGAGAGAAAAAAAAAATATCCATCACTAGTTACTAGTTGGCAACAATATACTACAAGTGGTGGAATGGTCGAGTAGCAGTTATGTCAAGATCAATGTTTGCTAATCCTGCATTCAAAATAGAAACAGGGTTAGGAACTAATCTAAGCCTGAGAGAATAATATGAAGTGGCTTAGTGTGGTTGTCTCCAAAATAATTTATTTCATTTATCTGTAATCAGTCTTTATGTAGATTGAGATGTGAATAATTGTAACATGAAGGAAGATTATAGCTGAGGCTGAATTAAATTGTTTGTTTAGATATGTTTATAGGCCTGAATGGCCTGAAGTTTTTTATTTATTTGTGAGAGTAGAATTCTTTCATTATGGTGGTAAACATACAAAAGTAGATGATCCAAGGTTATTATTACTAGCTTTGGTTTTAGGCCTCCTAGGAAAAGTTTTTCTCTATTTCAATAATTTTATTGATTTTTGTGCTTTTAGTTATTTCAGCAACTTCAGGCCGATCACTTTCCAGTGATTTCAGCCAACCAAATTAGGATCATAGTTCTAATGAAAAAGAAAAAAGATACCCAAATGAAAAATTAGAATATAAATAATGGAATCATGTACAGGGCTGCCCTCTTTTTCCTGATGGAAAATTATGATAGGATCAGGCTTCATCTTGATGGTTTTGGTGATTTCAGTTTATACTTGTTAGCAGTTTTTGTCAAAGTTATTATGTTAAATAAGATCTTGAGTTATATAAATTTATTTTTTGAACATTCTGAAAACTTGACTCATCCATCAGATGCTTTAAGCCAATGGAGCTTGAGTTATATAAATTTATTTATTCAGTTCTATCGCAACATAGATCAGCCAATGGAGCTTAACTAGAAGCCTTTCTGCAAAATATTGTTAGTCCAACTCATTTTAATCAGGCTGCACTAGTTTGATTATGGATAAAGATGTATTAGACCCTATCCTGTCTAAATTCTGATTCAGATGTGGTCCTCTAGGTTTACCCTGTTGTAGTCGATGCAGCTCTATACCAGGTTAAGGGGAGGAGCTTTACCACTATGATTAGGCAATTCCCTTGCAACTTGGTTTATTCGGATTTGAGTCGTGGAGAAAGTCTCTTTGCTTGCAAGAACCAGACTTTGTGAAATGACCATCTCCAAAACATGTATTGGTGGAACCTTCAATGCAGGGGACTACTTTTTTCGGTTCTATTAGGTGGTGCACTATTTTTGCATCAAAGGTGGCATAGCTCCTTTTGCAACTAAAGAAAAAAAGTACTTGACACAAAACTAATATTCCTATATCTTTGACCAAATTCCACCTAAATATTTATATGTGAGAATTATCAAAGATGTGTTCACTCACTAGAAGTCTCTCAGTTTAAGATATTAATGCTTATCCAAATTTTGTTTTCACATTTTTTCATTTGGTTTTATATTAACGAAGCTGTAGAAATTTGTAAAAGTTATTTTGACAGCACATAGGGTGGCACTTGAATGGGTGGAGCAGGAAAGTTAACAAAAAAGTGTGCATGTACCGCAATGTTTGAATCAAATTAAGTCATGGATTCTTCAATAACATTCATCTTTAGAGGTTCCAAAATATCTAAAATCACCAAAAGTATCAAAACACAAGGAATTTGCATGCTATCATTTCAGATATGAAAAAGCAGGAAATCTTTACTTGTTGAGATGAGCTGTGAGGTTCCCCTATGTTGTATGCTTATTGTTGTACAATTGCAGGCGCATCGGGAGTCTGCTGGAACCGTGTCTCTGAACGATGGCCGGTTTAAGGATCCGATTGCTGCAGCCGAAGAACTAGCCTTCTGCAAAGCCTGTGCTCGGTTTGGTTTTGGCTTGCATCTATACCACGAGGATGAGACACCGTAGAATGTGATAGTGCCGCAAAGCCTAAGTTCAGTTTGGTTTTTGGCTTGTATCTTTTACCAAGATGATGATGAGACACTGTAGAATATGATAGTGTGGACGGACATGATTTTCTTTGCAGAAAATATGTTATGCAATCTTGTACTAGGTCATACGGTGGGTCGAACCACCCTTCCGATGTTGTGCCAAGTTGTTACTCTGACATGAAATCTATATCTTGCTCAGGATGTAAATATCAATGTTTCCTGGTGCTCAACGTGCTGAGTTTTAATGTTCCGGTTGATATAGTTAGGCTTGTACAACTAACCAAACCAATGTCAAGTTTTGTCACTAATTTATCATATGATAAGCCGTGTCATGGTCATGAAGTTATTTTCTTTTTTGAAAGGCAACTCCCAAAATGGTGAACTACTACTATACTATTTCATGTGTTGGTTGGTTAAAAGAGAAATCATCATCTTTTTGTGGAAACTTGTGATGAGAAAAACCCAAGTAATTGCTTAAAAGACCTCCTCCACTAACAAACCCATGACCTGGTCGTGGCTTCTTGTCTTTTCATATTACGTTGGATCATTTAGTACTAAATCAACTTGAGATGAGTAAATCCACTATTTTAATGTCGTTTGGACTCACCATCTTGCTTGAATTCACCGAGATTTTTACCAAACACTCTGCTGTCATCACGAATCAGGCCTCCTGTACTACATACTAGTTGAAAAGAAAGCACTAATACTATTGAAGGAAGGAGGTGTTTGTTCCATCTTCCCCACCTCGGCTACATTCAACTAAAAGGGATAAATAAAAAATAAATAGAATGTGATCAAATGTCAAGAAACAGAAGACACGAATACTTACATGAAAAACTAAAAAAACCATATCAGATCCACTAATAAATGAGAATTGAGGGTGAAGCTACTCGGGAGCATAAGAAGATAATTATTACAAGAAAATAAGAATAATCTTCTATCTCAAAAAATTAGGAAAAATCCACGTTGATAATTTTCTAAGGATAAATAAAGACTTTTGACTGCTTGATAACAAGGTTTGAAGGATCAAATCTCATTTTCACTGCTTATCATTCGTACAAAATAAAAATTAAAGAGTTCGTATACCTCGATCATCAGCCACAGAAAAACCCCATTGTTGTGGAGAACCAAGAAGAACAATGTAGGGTGTAATAGTCCAACTTGATTTGGTTTGAACAAACCATTTCTTGTGGAGCTTGTGGAGCCTAACCGACGAAATCAAATCTCATTGCCCTTTCAATCTTATTGGTTGATCTGAATCACCATAATAGCTTTTCGAATATTTTATTTAATTTTTATTTAAAAAATACAATAACAAAATCTACCCCGAAGCTAATGGGGAAACAAAAAATTGAAGGAGACAAAGTCTTGAGTTGTAGTTGATGCAAAGTTGGTGCTTACATTTGGTCAAAGCTTTGTCATCATCAGATGTGTATATCATTATATAGTTAATTGAACTTCTGTATTATTATTATCAGGGTATAGGATTCATTATTGTTATTATTATTGTTGTTATGTACGAGTATGTTCCACCAAGTCAAACATTCAATAGACTACCCATCAACTTAAGTAACTGAGCAACGTCCAATATCTTTCTTATTTTCTATAGATTGATATAAAAATATTTCCACCTATAATAAATGTTTTTAAATGAAGTTTTTTTTAATCATTGGTCAATTAAACTAATTTTTGATTTATTACCTTCACCTACCCATATTTCGTATACACCAATATTTTCATTTGAATATATATATATATATATATATATATATATATATATATATATATATATATATATATATATATATATATATATATATATATATATATTCATTCACCTTGTTTAAAGCTTACCTTACTCTTATTGTTTCGGACAAATCTATGATGCTATTATCTTTGTTGTCTCTGAAAGTTGTCCGGCAAATAATCTATAAATAATTTATACACACGATTCTTCAATAAGAGAGTACCTTAGTAAAAAAAAATCTGTCTAGCAGATAAGCAATTAATTACCAACAAAGGGGAGATCTTGAAGTGTGAAGCTCTTGCAATCAAGGAAGAGTTTATATTGACAGTCAAGGAAGGGACTATACATCTATCAGGATTATTGATGTAATTAATGGCAAGAAACCACCAACATGGCCGCTGATTACCCTGCAGATGCATCCTCGAGCTTAAAGACAATTTTCAAGCTATACAATTCTCACGCATTAAGAAAAACTAGCAGAGCTGCCAATTGGGCAATTGTTGTTGCCAACAGAATCCCTCGTCTACTGTTTTATGGCGAAGCAATTTGCCAGCAAAGCTGTATGGTATCATCACCTCTGATAGAGTGGGGACTGTCTTCCATATTTTACTTTCGATAAAAGATTAAAAAGCAAAAAATTGGCCAATATATATAATGAAATTGACGTCACAACTTTTGCTGAAGCCAATAGATATCCTGAAATCTCGAAACGCCATTCATATCGATAAGACTGAAAGCATGGGAAAACCCGGCAGCTTAGACAACCTTTTCTTTTACAGGTATAGAATAAGCCCCTCAAAAACATTGTTACGAGTAGTTTGAGATTTGGTGTTCTGAAACGAACATTGGCTTGAACTTTTCATTGCTCAATTGCATAAATGTTTGCTTTTTGTACATGGCAGATCAGCAATTTCCTATATGTACTTACACATTTTACAACAATACAAAAAAGGAAAGCCCAATGCATGAGGTGTCAATCGATACTGGGTCTTAATGCACTCACAATTTACAACATACCAACAAAAAATAGTGGCTCGTATTTTGCACAAAAATTTATAATAGATCTGTCTTCTATCTCGAATCAAGCTCCAATTGCTTAAGCACCTCTCTCAAATCCACAAGATTCAATATCTGACATCCAGACCAAGTTTTGCAGTAACTTCAAAACTTTTCCCATGTCAACCTTCAACATCAGCAACCCATGATAGATCTGGTAGAAATATGAACAGGAAATCAGGCAAAAGCAATGTTGTCACTTGGTTGCTTGATTGGAAAGCCATGACAATGATTTTAAACAAACCGCATACAGAGCTATAATGCCCGAGCTGATCAAATTGGACAGGAACTACTCTTAAGACATGCTATAACCATGTGCTATATTTTTCGTGAAGAATTATTTGTTTTCCTTTTTTACGTAATAGAATAGAATAATTAGGCAACTTCAGGTCACAGCAAACACTGAAAAGAACCTTGCATGACTGATTCAATTGCAGCATTTGGAATAAGAAGGCCAACAATACGCTGACTATCTGTTGTAGTCTCCAAGCGCACAACACGTAACCTTCTATGACTTTGGCGGACCTGCTCAAATAAACAACAATAAGTACCAAATGAAAAATGAAAAAGTTGATGGAAGTCCAATAAGATGCTCATGTTTTCCCCAAATTTTGTAACAGAGAATATGTCAATAACTTATGGTTGAAGAAAGAAACCAAAGCATATTTTTCATATGTAAGAAAAATTGTCATACGGCAAAGCAAACTAGTGTGTGCAAAGAACTCGTTTCTTTCACCAAAAGAATAAAATTTCCAGAAAGGAATTAGAATTGAATGCTTCCCATTTTCAGTTTTTATATACCTTTCAAAAATAGATAGC
>NW_027021327.1:0-34660 GCF_036884655.1 Musa acuminata AAA Group | reverse complement strand
GACCAGGTCGCTCGAGATTTCGAGCTCAATTTCTTGGCCTATGCCCGTTCGAAGTCGTCCGTGGCGTTGCTCCTCGGACTCCACTAAAGGGAGGACGAGCCCCTCTCCCACTTCGTAAATCGTTTTACGACGAAGATCCGAGGACTCTCAGACGCTCACCCTTCTCTATTGATGCAGGCGTTCATGATAGGCCTGCGGCCCTCCAGGTTATTCTGGTCTCTGGTGGAGTGGCCCCCCACGACGGTGCCCGAGATGCTCCAGCGGGTGAGCCAGTTCGTTGCCGCGGAGACCTGGATGGCTGGGAGGCACGAGGAGCACAAGAGGGTCAAGGCGGAGCCGCCCCAACCGTAGCAACCCGCTGCATCTCGGCGCAGGTTGGATAGATCCGACCCGCCGACATCGAGGCCCCCTCTCCCGGCCTTGAACTCATCCCAGACGAAAATATTCCTCCACATAAGGGAAAAGGGACTGCTCAAAGAACCTTACCCGATGAGGAATCCACGGGCGCTGGCGGACCAGTCAAAGTACTGTCGCTTCCACATGCAACATGGGCACGACACCGAACAGTGTCGGGAGCTAAAGAGGTAGATCGAGGAGCTCATTCGTAGGGGACACCTCGGTCAGTACTTCCGGCCGAACAGTGAGCCTTCACCACGCCCGAAGGGTCCCATCGAATGACACATCGACGTAATAACGGGCGGCCCTGCATCTGGTGGGGATTCCATGACCGGAAGAAAGGAGTACGCTAGAGCCGCTCTGGCCGAAGCTCCCAAGCATGGGCCCGAGCCCAACGACACCTTCCCGGCCCAGGTGCCCCAACAAGCCGAGCACGACGACGCGCTCGTGATATCGGCCAGAATAGTGAATGCGCAAGTAAGAAGGATCATGGTCGATACCGGGAGCTCGGCCGACATACTCTACTTCGACGCCTTCCAAAAGCTCGGCTTGCCCGGAGATAGCATGAAGCCAATCCTCTCGGCACTCACCATATTCACCGGTGATTCAATCTCACCGCTGGGGGCGATCACTTTACCATTGACCCTAGGAGCACCGCCGAAGTCAAAGACGGTGATGACCACCTTCCTGGTAATCGACCTCCCCGCTGCATATAACGCCATCCTCAGCCGGCCGACCCTCAACAAAATCAGAGCTGTCGTCTCGACCTACTACCAAACGGTGAAGTTCCTGACCCATGCCAGGACAGGAGAGGTCGTAGGAAGTACTCGAGAATCCAGGCGCTGCTACCTGACTGCCGTCTCGCTACACAAGAGGGCCAGGGCCGAACCACCATTGGCGGACCCCCGAGAGGCGAAGAAGCCAGCCTCCCATCTTGAGCCGAGAGGGTCCACTGTGGACGTGCCGTTGCAAGAAGGTCGGCCTGAGCAGATGGTTAGGATCGGGTCGGAGCTACCCGAACAAGAACGAAGAGAGCTCGTCGGCCTCCTACAGAAGAACACCGACGTCTTCGCTTGGTCGCCCTCGAACATGACGGGCGTCGACCCGGGGGTAGCGCAGCACCACCTCAACATTTCACCCGACGCCCGCCCGGTAAAACAAAAACCTAGACGGCAGGCCCCTGATCGGCAGTTGGCTATACGGGAAGAAGTGGGCCGACTTCTGGCGGCGGACTTCATAGAAGAAGCCAGGTACCCACAATGGTTATCCAATGTAGTCCTCGTCAAGAAAGCTAATGGAAGATGGAGGATGTGCGTTGATTACACCTGTCTCAACAATGCATGCCCGAAGGATTGCTACCCCCTTCCAAAAGTCGACCAGTTGGTCGACGCCACGGCAGGACACGCCCGCCTCTCGTTCATGGATGCCTTCTCGGGATACAATCAGATCAAAATGGAACCCGAAGACCGAGAGCACACGGCCTTCCTCACCGATCGAGGGGCCTACTTCTACAATGTCATGCCCTTCGGATTAAAGAACGCCAGGGCTACATACCAGAGAACAGTAAACAAGATGTTCGCCCACCAGATCGGGCGGAACATGGAAGTCTACGTCGACGACATGATCGTCAAAAGCCAAGAGGCGGGGGCCCACCTGGCTGATCTGGCCGAGGCGTTCGCCACGCTGCGCAGATATGGCATGAGGCTTAACCCCGTGAAGTGCGCCTTCGGCGTTACGTCGGGAAAGTTCCTCGGATTCATCATACACGAAAGAGGAATCGACGCCAACCCGGAGAAAGTCCAGGCGATAATCAATATGCAGTCGCCTCGGATGATCAAAGACCTACAACGCCTTAATGGGAGGCTTGTCGCTATGTCCCATTTTCTTGCCCGATCAGGTGATCGCTGCCTCCCCTTCTTCAGAGCATTGAAGAATACGAAAAATTTCTAGTGGACGAGGGAATGCGAAGAAGCCCTCAACCAAGTGAAGCGGCACTTGGCCGACCTTCCCCGACTCGCATCAGTCTCTCCGGGGGAGAAGCTAAGCATCTACCTGGCTGCCTCCCAGCACGCAGTCAGCTCCGTCCTGGTCAAGGAAAATTCTGGCGAGCAACTTCCAGTCTACTATGTCAGCCACGTCCAGAACGGGCCCGAGGAACGATACCCACCAATCGAGAAGCTGGCGCTTGCGCTCGTGCTATCTGCACGGAAGCTATGTCCATGCTTCCAGGCTCATCCGGTGAAGGTCATTACTGACCAACCGCTTCGGCAAATTCTGTTCAAATTTGATGTTGCAGGACGTCTTCTCAAATGGGCGGTGGAGCTCGGCGAGAATGACATACAATACGCGCCTAGGCCCGCCATCAAGGCCCAATCCGTGGCCGACTTCATCGCAGAACTAACCCAGATCGAGGACGAAGGTCTCCAAAAACCTCCCGAGGCCTGGGTCCGGCACGTCGACGGATCGGCCAACTCAAAGGGCGTCGGCGCGGGGCTGGTGCTGCAAGCTCCCGACGGGCGGACGTTCGAGCATTCCCTCCACTTCGGGTTCAAGGCCACCAACAATGAGGCAGAATACGAGGCGCTCCTAGTAGGACTTAGGCTGGCCCTCGAGATGCAGGTGATTGTTAGGACTCTAGCTTGGAGAGTCCTAATTGAGAGGGACATTCATGTAAAACTATTAGGACTCTAGCTAGGAGAGTCCTAATTGAGAGGGACATTCTATTAGGACTCTAGCTAGGAGAGTCCTAATTGACAGGGGCATTCATATAAGAGGTTTTTTCTTAGAGAAGAATTAGGAGTTGTAAGGGAATAGGAGTCTTGAGTAGGAGTCCTATTAGGAGTTGGTTAGAAGTAAGAGTCTTAAGTAGGAGTCCTATTAGGAGTTAGGGTTTAGAAGCCCTATAAATAGCCATGTATTCCTTCTCTTTTCTTAAGCAATAGATGAATCTTTTCTGCAGCCTTTGAGCAGCAACTTGGAGGGAGGAACCCCTATAGAGTTTCAAGGAGGCCGATCCCCTAAAGAGATCAACCCCAAGTTTAGAATCTGCAAGGGTTCTAACACTTGGTATCAGAGCAGCATTCTTGGCTTCTCGCTGCCCTTCCACAGCCATCCATAAACCCTCTACAACCATCCAAAGCAATTCCCACAATTGCTTAAAAGATCGTCACCGAATTCCGTCATCATCTCCACCACCGCGGATCATCCTTTGATCTCCCTATGAATTGCAACAGGTTCTGGTTTCCTACCTTACTGCTGCTGCAATTTAGTTATCCTTATTCAAAAATCCAAAAAAAAAAAATCGTTCCTATATTGCTGCATAAACTTTTCGTCACAAAGTTTTCATCTCTATGACGAAAGATACATTGCAGAATTCCAGCCGCATAGCACCATCTGTTTGATCTTGCTACTGTGCTTTTTTTATCCAAATTTCTACGAAATTTTTATGACATCTTTGACACTTCTTAACAGTGGATTTCCCTTTGGTTTCATCGAAAAATTCTCAATATAAACTACTGATCTTTTATGTTCAATCTGCTGCACTTGAATTGCAGAATTCAAGCCACATAGCACCATCTGTTTGATCTTGCTACTTTGCTTTTTCTATTCAAATTTCTACGAAATTTTTATGACATCTTTGATACTTCCTAACAGTAGATTTCCCTTTGGTTTCATCAAAAAATTCTCAATATAAACTACTGATCTTTTATGTCCAATCTGCTGCACTTGAAAATCTATGCTGCAGAAAATTTCAGCTGCATATCGTTGCCTTAACCCATCTATTTGCAATCTTTTTTGAATGAAATTTCTTATACACTTCATAGATCATCTTGGCTTCCATCTAAGATTGATCTATTAAGAAATTCATCTCTAAAAATGATTTTATGTTGCTGCAAATTTTCATCGTAACCCGCTGAAATTTTTCGACGATAATTCTGCAATTGCAACTTGTACCAATTTCCTTGCTGTTATACTGCCGAAATTTTCTTGATTAAATTATATATCCTTGCTGTCATATAAACTGTGATTTTGCTATCAATTCCCTCCTCAATTTTCTCAAGTTTTTGGTGGAAATTACGTCGAGAAACCGTTGTTTATTCGACAACAATTCTACTCTTACAAGACAGCACATACTTGCTGCAACTTCCACGGATTTCTGTCAAACCTTTGCTACCATCTATCACAGATCCAAAACTTTCATCCACAGCCCTAAAACTCTACCAAACCACACCCTCAAACTGCACCCAAAACAGCCACAAAATAAGCCTAAACCGTAGCCTATATCCACCAATCCACCAACACTTTCGACCATCACTTCTCTCAACCTATACATGCCTTTAACCCAACAGCAAAAGAGAGATCTTAACATCATTGATTTGGGGCCATATACTATGGCATCTAAGGAGGCAATCAATGCTAAATTCGAAGCCTTAGAGGCGCGAATGGAGGATAAGATTCGGACGCTCTTTGCCGAACTCAGATTGGGCCGACCACTAAGCCCGAAGAAATCATATCAAGGAGAGAGCTTTGCCCAATCACACCAAACCCGAAGAGATGACTTCCAAGGGAGGGTAGGCTCTATGACCAACCCCAACTATCCATGCATGAGAGTGGACTTCCCTAGATGGGAAGAAGGAGACCCGATTGGTTGGATCTCGCGCGCGGAGCGATATTTTCGGTACCACAAAACCGCGGATGTATCTATGGTGAAAATTGCAGCTATACATCTTGAAGGGGATGCTATACAGTGGTTTGACTGGTTTGAACATACTTATGGAGTCCTTTCATGGTGACAATTCAAAGAAGGACTGCTGATTCGCTTTAGACCAACCGATTACGAGAATATTGACGAACAACTAGTAAAGATCCAACAAACCTCCACCATTCAGGAGTACCAAACCAGGTTTGAAAGGTTATCTGATCAAACTCATGATTGGTCTCAAAAACAGCTATTGAGGACCTTCATTGAGGGCTTGAAGTCGGAGATTCGAGGAGAAGTTAAAGCGCGACAACCATATACGCTTGTGGCAGCCATCTCTTTCGCACGACATCAAGAGGAGCAATTGAACCATGAAGCTCGGAGGATTAGGGTCTCTCCTCAACCAGTAATATTGAAGCCCTTAGCCCCCCCTACTGTCGACCAAGTCCCTACACCAAAGAGGTTAACAAGAGAAGAGCTTCGGGAGCGATTTGCGAAGGGGTTATGTTGGCATTGTGACGAGCCGTGGAGCCGTGAGCATCGCTGTCGTAAAGGGGGACTTCTTATGATTGAACCGATAGAAGTCATTGAACATCCAAAAGAGAGCCTTGAACATAAAGAAGAAGATGCAGAAGAAGAGCCACAACCGACCAAAGTTACGGTACATACACTAGCTAACTACTCAAACCCACAAACGATGAAAATTGGAGGCCTTCTCAAACAACAACCAATCACTGTTCTCATCGACACGGGCAGTACTACTAACTTCCTAAATAGTAAGATTGATGTTCGGATACCATTACCTATCGAGAATCGCTGCAGGTTTGATGTTAAGGTCACCGACGGACGGATTTGGAATTGTGATCATAGGCGCTTGCAGGAGAAACTATTGCTGTAGGACCAAGAGATAATTGCAGATTTCTTCCTTCTCCCTCTTAACAATCATGAGGCAATGCTCAGAATTAAATGGTTGACGACATTAGGTGATATTTCTTGGAATTTTATGAAACTAATTATGAAATTTTACAGCAAGGAGAAATAGGTGACATTGCACGGGAAACGTGGGGGCGACATAACAACGATTTGCACACAACAAATGGAGAATGTTTTGCATAAAGCATGCAGCGGCTTTTTGGTACAACTTGAGCAGCAAACTAAGGGAGAGCCAACAGAATTTGAAGATCCAAATCTACTTCCTTTGCTTGCTGAATTTTCAAATATATTTGACGAACCGCGCAACCTACCTCTTACCCGTCGGCATGATCATTGTATAATGATTCTTCCAGGGAAATCTTCAGCAAATGCTCAACCATATCAGTATCCACATCTCCAGAAGGATGAAATAGAAAGGATTATAAAAGAAATGCTCGAAACAGGAGTTATTCGGCCATGTTGCAACCTCTACTCTTCGCCGGTGCTACTTATACGCAAGAAGGACGGAACAAGGCGAATATGTGTTGATTACCGAGCTCTCAATGGCATAATCATCAAGGACAAATACTTTATTCCAATAGTAGATGAATTGCTAGATGAAAAGGAGCACAAATCTTTACAAAGCTGGACCTTTGATCCGGGTATCATCAAATACGAGCATGCGAAGAAGACATATGGAAAACCACCTTTTGAACACACAACAACCACGAATTTTTGCTTTCTTCAATAAAAGGTTGAATATCTTGGGCATATCATATCAGAGGAAGGTGTGGCAGTGGACCCCTTCAAAATTGGAGCAATGCAAAACTGGTCGACCTTGAGAAACATAAAATTGCTATATGGCTTTCTGGGTTTAACAGGCTACTACCGCAAGTTCGTGAAAAACTATGGAAAGATCAGTGCACCACTTACTTCCTTACTAGAAAAAGATGTCTTCCAATGGTTGGATAGAGCCTCCGTTGCCTTCGACAAACTTAAGGCAGCCATGACGACGACGCCGGTGCTAACACTACCAGATTTCAACCGACCCTTCATTATTGAGGCCGACACATCTGGAGTCAGAATTGGAGCCATTCTCATACAAGATGGTCGACCACTCGCATACACTAGCAAGGCATTATCTCCCTCCTATCAAAATATGTCAACATATGATAAGGAGATGCTCGCCATTATACGCGCAGCAACGAGGTGGAGATTGTACTTGATCAGGTGATACTTTCAAATCAAGACCGACCATAAAAGCCTAAAATATCTCTTGGAGCAGAAGATATCTTCCCCCCAGCAGCAAAAATGGGTAACAAAACTTCTTGGATTTGATTATGAAATAACTTACAAAATGTGGAAAGAGAATGTTGTTGCAGATGCGCTTTCGCAACTACCTGAGCAAGCTGAATTTTTGGTCGTTTTACTTCCAACTAGCAACTTCCTTGAGGATATTAAGATGGAATGGCAGAAAAATTCAGAGACTAGTAAGAAAAAAAAAAAAAAAAAAAATTGGAGGAAGCACCAAGCTCCGTGGCTCATTATAATTGGGACTCAAAAGAATTACACTATAAGGGACGCATTATGCTTATGATAAATTCTATTTGCATCTTCACGAGCCGATTTTGGACAAAGTTATTCCATATGCAGGGTACTAAATTGAAAATGTGTATGGCATATCACCCACAAACCGACGGCCAGACGGAAGTTGTAAATAGGTGCTTGGAGACAGCCTAAAGCCACCCACCAAATATGACTACCCAAGGAGAACTTCAGACTCAGCCAAGTGCCATTATTGATCGACGGATCGTGACTCGACGACGACGATCCACTACTGAATTGCTAATATAGTGGGCAAACCTACTAACAGAAGATGCCACTCGGGAGAACTATGACGACTTGAAGATCAAATTCCCAGAATTCAAGAATCATCAGCCTCGAGGACAAGGCTGATTTGAAGAGGGCGGGTCTGTTAGGACTTTAGCTTGGAGAGTCCTAATTGAGAGGGACATTCATGTAAAACTGTTAGGACTCTAGCTAGGAGAGTCCTAATTGAGAGGGACATTCTATTAGGACTCTAGCTAGGAGAGTCCTAATTGACAAGGGCATTCATGTAGGAGGTTTTTTCTTAGAGAAGAATTAGGAGTTGTAAGGGAATAGGAGTCTTGAGTAGGAGTCCTATTAGGAGTTGGTTAGAAGTAAGAGTCTTAAGTAGGAGTCCTATTAGGAGTTAGGGTTTAGAAGCCCTATAAATAGCCATGTATTCCTTCTCTTTTCTTAAGCAATAGATGAATCTTTTCTGCAGCCTTTGAGCAGCAACTTGGAGGGAGGAACCCCTATAGAGTTCCAAGGAGGCCAATCCCCTAAAGAGATCAACCCCAAGTTTAGAATCTGCAAGGGTTCTAACAGTGATCGCCATCCGCGTCCTCACCGGCTCTCAACTAGTAGCCGAGCAACTCGGCGGAGGATACGAGGCTCGTGACCCGACCATGGCGAAGTACCTGGCACAGGTAAAGAACCTAGCCGCCAAGTTCCCTCATTTTACATTATCTAACGTCCCAAGGGGAGAAAACGAGCGTGCCGACACGCTAGCTAAACTGGCATCGAAGCCAGCCTCCGAAGTCCGGCCCGAGATTGAGGAGCCACCTGCCCGCGCCATCGAAATCACAGTGGCGACCTCGAGTGACGTGCCTACCTCTTTGGATACAAGAATTGCTACGCTTCAAACGGGACGGAACTCTTCCACCCGACGAAGCGTTGGCTCGGCACCTGCGTCGCATGCATGCGTGGTATCCCGAGGTGGGCGAACGGCTCTACAAGCGATCTTTTTCATACCCCCTCCTACGATGCTTGGAACCCGACGAAGCTCAGACAGTCCTGGCTGAGGTCCATGAGGGGATCTGTGGGGAACACGTTGGCGGGCGGACCCTGGCATACAAAATACTTCGCCAAGGCTACTACTGGCCGACCATGCGCTGGGACGCGAAGACCCACGCGCAACGGTGCAGCTCGTGTCAAGAACATGCCCGCATACCCCAACAGCCCGCGGTCCCGCTCACCCCCATCGACTGCGCATGGCCGTTCGCACAATGGGGTTTGGACCTCCTCGGCCCTTTCCCCCTGGCCTCGGGGCAGCGAAAATACATCATCGTAGGCATGGATTATTTCACAAAGTGGGTCAAGGCAGAACCACTGGCGACGATCACGGAGCGGCAAATAGAAAAATTCGTATGGAGGAACCTAGTGACTCGGTTTGGATTGCCCAAAACCATCATTACTGACAACGGGCCCCAGTTCGTCGGTAAAAGGTTCCGGGAGTTCTGTGCCAACCACGACATCCAGCTACGGTTCAGCTCGGTGGCCTACCCTCAGATGAACGGGCTGGCAGAGGTAACTAATCGGTCCAGCCTAGACGGGCTCAAAAGAAGGGTGTCCACGGCCCGATCGGCCTGGACGGACGAACTCCCGAGCGTCTTGTGGTCGCTGCGCACCACTCCCAAGACCACGACCAGAGAGTCCCCTTACAGCCTCGCGTTCAGAACCGAAGCTGTCCTACTGCCCGAAGTAGCCCTTGCCACCCTCTGGACAGGAGGCTATAACGAGAAGGTCTCGAACGAAGGACTTCGAGCCAGCCTCGACCTGCTCGAGGAGCGACACGCCGACGCACACATATAGGCCCTCTCTTATAAAAGGGCCGTCGCAAGGATCTACAACCGAAAGGTACGACCCCGACCCATCAAACTGGGCAACCTAGTCCTACGGAGGACCGAGATTAGCGATCCGACTCGGGCGCGCGGCAAGTTGGCTCCCAATTGGGAAGGCCCTTACCGGGTGACCGAAGTTGTCAGGGTAGGTACATTTCGACTCGCGACGATGATGGGCCACCCTTTGCCAAGGACTTGGAATGCGCAAAACCTCGAAAAGTTCTTTCCGTAAGCGGAGACTTGACTAAGAGATAGAATTGTATCGCAACATCAAAAGACACGAGCAGACAAATTGGAGAAAGGGAGAAAAACCGTGTTCATTCAAGAAACCCATTACATGACAAAACTTCCAACAAGACAAAAAGAAAAAGTACAAACGCTTATTCAGGAGCATCGGGGCTGTCGTCAAAAGGCACCTCTTCTGGCATGTCGACACCCATGTCCTCAGGAAAGCAGTCGAAGGGGTCTTCCGCGACCTCAAGGTCAGGATAGCGCCCCTTAAAGTGGGCAAGGGCAATCTGGTACCCGTATTCGTACGAGACCCGCCCAGTCCGAACAAGGCCAAGTTGAAAGCCCGAGGAACCTTTGTAGTCCTCGATCAATTTCTTGTCCTTTGCCGACCTCTGACGGGCCTCGGCGTCAAGGGCTGCGGAAGCCTCCCGCGCCTCCGCGCGCGCCTCTTCTAGGCGGCGGATCAACTCCAGCGAATCCACACTCGCCGAGCGAGATTCGGCCATAGCCGCCTTCAGGTGCGTCTGGAGCTCGGAGCTTCGCGCCTCAGATGCCTGAAGCTCGGAACGAAGGCGCACTGCCTCCGCATCCGAATCCGCGGCGCGTTGCTCAGTTGCCGTGAGCGCCTCAAGACCCTCCCGACGCGGAGCTCGTCCACCTGCTTCCGGAGCTCGACGTTTCGGCTACTCAGGGAGACGATGACTCACCCCGCATCGCGAACGTGGTCCATCACCCATAGCAGTGACTTCGCAGACTTGCCGAGGAGGGCCTCGGAGGACAACGTATACAAGTCCCGAGCTATGTCGGGATAAAGCCCCTCGCGGACGAACTCGGTGACAGAATCCCCTTCGGCCCACACCCGGCTGCCTCGGGTGAGGCCCTGCCAACGGGCCACCAGTGGATCGGAGGCCTCGCCTCGCGGGAGACTGCCCACCACCCGCATCTGGTAGGGTTCATCCTCCCCACCCGTCGGCAGATGACAAAGGTCACGGACGGAGGGCCCTCGAGGAGCCTCCACCGCGGCATCCCTGCAGGTGCCCGCCTCAGAGCTTCCCCCGGCGTGGCCCACCGGCGTAGTAACGGCCTCCGCCGTTTAGACCGCGATCTCTCCAGAGGCTTCTCCCGAGAAAACCCTGGCCCTCTTCCGGGGGAGACCGGCTTCGACGTCCACCGGGGTCTCCCTCGAGCCAACCCTCGCCGCGGCTGGCGAACGGGATGATGCGGCCGATGAAGACTTCCTCCCGCGCACGGCATTAAGGTTCACCATCTCTGCGAAGAAACGAAACTCAGTCAGAACGCCAAAACATATGAAGACCAACCACTACCCTCCTTAAGGCATACCTCGAGGAACCGGGCTAAGACCCGCCTCGACCAACCACCCCTCGGACATACTCCGAATAGCTTGTGAGGATGGGAGGATTTCTTTAAGCCTCCGGAGCTCTCGGCGCTCCACGTCGTCCAGAGCCGAGGTAGCATTGTCTATCATGCGCGCCGCCCACCGGACCCCGAACCCCTAGTCCTCTGAGCGGCTGATGAAAAAGAAACGCTACTTCCACCCCTTATTACTAGAGGGAGCCCCGCTAACTTGAAAGCCCGCTCGGGCGAACAGATAATAGCCCCCCGATCCTTTGGAAAGACGAAAGCAAGAAAGAAAGAGGGACAGGGTCAGGGTGATATTGGCATAGTGGCATTCCCCCAGGAATGCCACGATGTAGCGCCAAGAGTTGGGCGCCATCTGAGATGGTGAGATGTGCCACCGTGAAATACAAGAGGTTATGAGGGGGTGCAAGGGGAGGCATAGCCCAGCCTCAAAAGCATCGACGATGAGGGCGAAACCCCTCGGAATTGGGTCGTAAGACCGTTGGCCCGGTTCAGGAGCCAGGAGAACATACTCCTCTGGGACGCTATAGAGATCCCGAAGGCGACTAAGCAATGACTCGCTCACAGTTGAGTCATGGTCGTGTGGCCACATCAGGGCTTCGAGGGCCCGGGCCGCTTCTTCGTCGGACGACGAACTTGGATTCGACACAACCACCATTTTTCCAGCTCTAGCCGAAGAGGATGAAGAGGAGGAGGAAGAGGACACCATCCTTACTGACCTTTAGTGAGAAGAGGAGAACAATCGACGCAAACGAGACAGTAAAGTCCGAAGCAGCGGAGTAGGAATAGATGAGATGGCAACATGACGTGTCACGATGTCGATCTCACCTGGGAGCCACTCTGCCCAAGGAAGAGAGCTATAATGATGACTCGACACATCGTGACATCATCCGCTCTCAAACGACGACTTCATCGCTATCTGACCCCGCGCGCTGGACGAAGGCAGAGGAGGATGACAACCGACCCTCGCCCATACCCTGCGGTGAGTCGGTTCCCCACGCAACGTCAATAGCAATGTCAGACGCCATCAGAGGTACGATCCTGCCTCCCACAGGCAGGACCATCAGGTTACACTAAACTACCCTATAAATACTCCCGAGTTCTAAGCAGGGGGGGACAGACACCCAACACTGTCACGGAGGCATCTCTTCCTCCAAAACACTCTCCACATCGCTAACTTGATCGTCGGAGGGGTCGGGCTGAGCTTCCGACCCGACTTGTGTGCAGGAACGAAGGCGAGGTCGCACCTCCCCGAAGAAGCGGTAAAACTTCACCCCCGCGCCACCCCCCATCCGGACCGCCGTGACAGGCCACCCTGGCTGTACCGAGGAGCGCCACGCCGGATCCCCGCGCATTCGGACCCGAACCAAGCCGTCTCGGCCCCGAGGCCACGGCATACAGTTGTTTCCCACAACAATATCGAGTTTTAAAAGCTATTTTTGGAATATCCTCCTCCTTGATCTTCAACTGATAGTAACGTGACCTTAGGTCAATCTTAGAGAATACTTATGCACCCTGCAGTTGATCAAACAAATCATCAATTCTGGGTATGGGATACTTATTTTTGATGGTCACCTGATTCAACTATCTATAATCAATACAAAGCCTCAAATGTTCCATCCTTCTTCTTCACTAATAGTACCGGAGCACCCCATGATGAAATATTAAGCCAAATAAAATCCTCATTTAATAGTCCTTGTAGTTGCTTTTCCAATTTCACTTACTCAAATGATGTCATTCTGTAGAGAGGCTTAGATATTGAGATTATCCCAAAGACCAAATCAAAAGCAAAGTCACGTTTGGAGGTAATTTGAGCAAGTCATCTTGGGATACATTAGGCAAAGAGATAAATCTTGTCCAATACTCTCAAAATAAAAGATGAGCTGATCTAATATACAAAAAGTGATCATTTGTTGTATAACAATCCAAACTGGTATGATAAGAAGATAGCCAATCAATACCACGTATAATATCAAAACTCCAAATCTTTAGGAGAACTAAATCAATAAAAAATTCAAGTTCTCCAATAAAAATGAGACAAGAGGACCATATTCAAGTTCGTTATAAAAAAATCTCCAATGATCGTATTTACATATAGCACATAATGTAGTGGTCTAGGTTGAATACCCAAGTGATAAGACCTTTGACCATGAATAATACCTTTGACCACTAATTCAGAAGTTTTAGAATCATATTCGGTAATAGCATATACTCTGACATGGGTATATACTCTAGTATATACCCATTAATGATCAGCCTCTACTTCCAATATATGATGACAAAAGAAATTGTTTGATCATCCGAAAAATTTCGAACATCAAATATATTCTCCATTCGTATCATCCATTTTTCTGCTACCAATAGATTAGGTACATCAAGCTTTCGCTATGCCACTTTGATTCAATATCCCCGATCATCCCTTTGCTAGTCATAGGTGCCCAGCAAGCCAATCACGTGAGTGATGGCACGTGTGACTTGATACAGAATCTTTTTGCTTATTATATTTTGGAGTATATCATTTTATAACTATTGCATAAATGCATACATATATTGTGATGTCCTTCGATTTGTGCAATAGGAATCGGATCGTGATGAGATCACGATAATGAGATTGATTCACCTTTAAACATATATCCTAAATAATCCCGGTCATAGGTTACTCGAGAGGGACATCGTGATAACCGGACAGACTGGTGTGTTGTATACCCGTCCATATGATGGATGCAGCTGGTCTCATAGCTGCTCGTGTAGGGACACTAGGGATACAGTACAGGTGCTCATTGGAGAATGAGTTCACTGATTGATCCGCTTACGGAATGCTGGATGGTTGATGATACCTTATTGTCAGACAGCGATTCCGTAGTCCTAGTGGTGTATCTGGTCCTTAGACTTAAGACACCAAGGATGTCCTGTATGAGTGCTCCACTCTTTGATACCAGACTTATAGGTTTGGCTGTCCCCAGATCTAGTACAGTTGGTCATTGGGAGTGGTAGTCGACCTTACGAGGGCTATTGAGTGTCAATAGAGGATCATCCACTCTCGGCGTCATGAGAGGAATATCCTATGTGTTCTTGCTCAGACAAATCCCTAGCCAGGGTCATTCGGGTTGAGAGAGAAAGAGTTCTCCGGGAGAATCCGATTAGAGCGAGACTCGAGTAGAAACCGTATGGGTCTGACAGCACCATACTCGATATATGGTCTCTGGGATATTAGATGGATGAGGGACTATAGGTACATGGTAACTGAGGACAGACAGGTCCAATGGATTGGATTCCCCTGTATCGTCTGGGGACTACGGCGTAGTGGCCTAGTACGTCCGTAGTCGATGAGTCGAGTGAATTATTACAGAGATAATAATTCACTGAGTTAGAAAGAGTTTTGACAGGTATGACTCACGGCCAGCTCGATATTGGGCCTAGAGGGTCACACACATATGGTAGGCATTGCGATGAGTAGAGGTTCGGATATGAGATATCCGACGGAGCCCTTGTCTTATTGGATGCAGATCCAATACCCACTAGGGAATGACCCATTAGGGTTTGACACGGGATCTCTATAAATAGGAGGGATTCACAACCTCATAGGCTAGAGTCTTTGCTTGCTTTTCCTATTCTCCTCTCCCTCTCCACCTCAGAGTAGGCCTGGAGATTTGAGGAGCGTCGTCGCAACCCTGCTGTGTGGATCACCGCTAGAGAGGAGGACGCTTGACCTCCTTCACCCTCTCCTAAGGATCTGCAAGGAAACAGGGATATACGATCTCCCTAGGTAACACAATCTCTATATGCAGTTTTGTGTTTTGCGGATTTTTTGCGCACCAATCTTCGCACGACGACGAACATCTTTTTGGGGATCGGGGATTTTTGTTTTCTTGTTCTTCCGCTGCGCATATGATGTCGCCCCAATGATTTCCCAACAGTGGTATCAGAGCCAGGTTGTTCGTGCGAATGATTGGTTTTGAACTGCGTGTGTTGTGTTTAGGAAGAATATTGACGTCAAAATCGTTGACGCAAAAGCGAGAAAGGGCAGCAACAGTTGCTGCCCTCGATCTGCGTGCGTGTAGCGCAGCCGAAGGTGGGCAGCGCAGGGGCTGCGTCTGCAGCAGCAGGCCGGCGGCCTGCTTGCAGCAGGCTTGCTGCCGGCGGGGCTGGCAACCCACGAGCAGAGGCGCGGCAGGGCAGCGGCGCCTACCGCCGAAAGGAAGCGGTGCCTGCCGCCGTAGGGCAGCGACGCGCGACGCCTGCCGCCGCTGCTCCCGCGGGCGAAACCCCCCCACAGGGGCGACCGCCCGACGGTACAGCACCGCCTGCGGAGGCAGCGGCGCCCGAAGGGGGCGCCCACCCGCAGCGGCATCGCCGCCAGCGGGCGTGCCGTCTGCAGGCGAGGGTAGTGCCCTCGCCCCGCCGCACAGGCCGCCGTCGGCAGGGTGGCGGTGGCGGCAGCGACGAAAAGGGGAAAGGGTATTAGTGTTTTCTGGGCAAAAGACAGTTTTGCCCCTCGGAATTTGAGAAATTTCAGTTTCTATCTTTTGTCCAAATTACGAAAATACCCTTAGGAATTGAGAAATTCCCTATATATCCATGATTTCAGAAAATATTAATTAATTAAAAGGTTTAGTTGATTATTATTTTTATTATTATCTAGTAGTCCTACATGATGATGATTATTTATACATGTGATGTATGATGTGTGGACGGATGATCATGGACCGTGTGATGTGTGTATTTGTGATTATTATTATTGAGGTCTGCGAACCTCCAATATATTTCTCGTTTATTATCAGGCCTGCGTGCCTATGATTAAGTTGTAATCACATGAGGAGGCGCAGCGGGAGCGTGGATGCGATAGCGAGACCCACGAGACGGACGATCGTGATGCATGGAGATGCATCAAGATGTCGACGGAACCGACGAGGACGAGATGGACGATCACAGGGCATGGAGATGCACCGTTGCACACATAGATCTTGATGTGAGTGATTAGGCCTACTGGCTCGGGCCTAATCATATTAGGTTGTGGTCCATGATCATCTGGTGTGATTGCTTATACACATACTAGATATGTATATATATTTGCATGCGATGTAGATATATATTAAATATGTATATGTGTGACATGTCATATTAGGAGACCAAATCATATAAACATCTCTCGATAATATTAAGTCGGTAAACGTGAGGCAATTAGATTGACCCACGTGGCCTTCCATCGTTATGAGTAGGAACCGATTCCCGGTGTAGGTTGAGTTGGTCGAGTCCCTCGAGACTCGCCTATATCGCGATTCGCTATCTTGCTTACGACATAGAGATGTCACCGGTGACCTGAGGGCATGGTATGCTTGGTCGAGTCCGTCGAGGGTATATCATCAAATCAGACTCATCTTGTAACGAAGGTGTTGACTTAACCGAGCATCATGGTTGGTCGAGTCCCTCGAGGCCATGGTGATTCGGAGGCCGAACAGGACGGGAATCATAAGGAGTTATGATTGGTAAGAGTTGCCTACCTTTTAGGCTTAGTGTGATTGGTCGAGTCCCTCAAGGTTACACTAAGACGCTGATTGGATCCTGATCCCCACTAGAAGTCTGCCGGAGACTTCTGTTTCACGTGCTGAGGGTGTCACGTGACTCGTTAGTAAAATAGTGGGAGCATATTAAGATAGAAGTCCATATCTTGATAGTTTATTTCTTGCAAAATCTGCATGTTATTCATTTCTACTGCATCTTTATTTTCAGAAAATGTCGCTTTCAAATCCCTTACATGGCATACTTGATGTCAACCGCCTCACTGGTCTAAATTATACGGATTGGCTCCGTAACTTGAGAATTGTTCTCACAACGGAGAAAATCGTGTACGTCCTTGATACAGTGATGCCTACGCCCGAAGAAGGGGCAAGCGAGGATGAGATCGCTTGCTACGTGAAGTACATTGATGACTCCACTCTTGCTCAGTTCTATATGTTGGGCTCTATGACTCCAGAGTTACAGAGACAACATGAAAAGATGGATGCCAGATCAATTCTCCTACATGTCCGCAAATTGTTTGAGGAACAGGGAAGGACTCAACGATATGAGATATCCAAGAGTCTTTTCCACGCTAGGATGACTGAGGGGACACCGGTTCAGAACCATGTCCTAAAGATGATTGAGTGGATAAAGAAACTCACAGGTCTAGGAATGGTCCTAGAGGATAACTTGTGTGTGGACATTGTGCTTCAGTCCCTACCAGATTCCTTTTCACAGTTCATAATGAATTTTAATATGAACAAGCTTGAGGTGACTCTCCCAGAGCTCCTCAATATGTTGAGGGAGGCAGAGAGTACTATTAAGCAAGAGAAGCCAGTTCTCTAAACTGGTGAGACTAGAAAGAAAAGGAAAGCAGAAAGGTCCCTTAAGAAGGGAAAGGGCAAGGGCAAACAAGGTAAAGCAAAGGTTGCTAAGAAAGACCCAACAAAGGACAAAGGCCAGTGCTTCCACTGTGGTAAAGATGGGCACTAGAAGAGAAACTGCAAAGAGTACCTTGCAGAAAGGGCGAAACAAAAGCTTGATGAAGCTTCAGGTACATTCATGATCAGTCTCCATTTGTCAGACTCTTATGATAACACATGGGTATTGGATACCGGAAGTGCTTATCATATATGCAATTCGTTGCAGGTTCTAGCAAGGCCTAAGAGACTAGAGAGAGGCGAGATGGACCTCAAGATGGGTAATGGAGCAAAAGTTGCTGTATTAGCTGTTGGCGAGGTCGCCCTACATCTGCCTAGTGGAGCTTTTATTGCATTAGATGCATGTTATTTTGTTCCTTCTATTATCAAAAACATTATCTCCATTTCATGTTTAATAGTTAGTGGATATAAATTTGTTTTTGAGAACAATGGTTGTTCGATATTATTAGATGATAAGATCATCACGAAAGGAACATTGCATAATGGTTTATTTACGTTAGACACTACTCCACATATCATGAATGTAAATGTGTCTAAGAGGAAACGAGATGAGGTGAACAGTGCATACCTGTGGCATTGTAGGCTAGGTCACATCCATGAAAGAAGGATTCAAAAGTTACTAAATGATGGATATCTAGATCCATTCGACTCTATGTCTTATGCAACTTGTGAGCCTTGCATTCGTGGAAAATTGACCAACTCTCCATTTAGTGGAACTGGAGAGAGAGCTATTGAGTTGTTGGAACTCATACATAGTGATATATGTGGACCCATGTCAACTCATGCCATTGGAGGTTACTCCTACTTCATTACATTTACTGATGATTTCTCAAGGTATGGATATGTGTACTTAATGAAGTACAAGTCCGAGGCCTTTGAGAAATTCAGAGAGTATAAGAATGAGGTGGAGAACCAGACTGGAAAGAGTATCAAAACTCTTCGATCAGATCGAGGAGATGAGTACTTAAGTACAGAGTTTACTCAGTTCCTCAAGGACCATGGGATATTATCCCAATGGACACCTCCTTACACACCTCAGCTCAATGGTGTCTCTGAAAGGAGAAATCGTACTTTATTAGATATGGTACGGTCCATGATGAGTTTCGCTGACCTACCCATCTCATTCTGGGGATATGCCCTAGAAACCGCAGCTTACCTTCTGAACAGAGTTACAACTAAGTCGGTAGTGTCTACACCATATGAGATATGGAAAAGGAAGAAGCCTGATCTTAAGGTTGTTAAGATTTGGGGCTGCCCAGCCCACGTTAAAAGACACAACCCCGATAAGTTAGAATCAAGGACAGAGCGATGCATATTTGTGGGATACCCCAAGGAAACTTGTGGGTATTACTTCTATCATCTCGAGGACCAAAAGGTCTTTGTAGCTAAGAGAGCAGTGTTCCTTGAGAAGGAACACATTCTTGGTGGAGATAGTGGGAGAATGATAGAGTTGAGCGAAGTTAGAGAACCAAGCTCAAGCACCACTCTACAGCCCGAGTCTGTTCAGGTACCTAATATACAAGTTTCAACTTTACGCAGGTCTGATAGAGTATCTTATCCTCCTGAGAGATATGTGGGACATATTAGAGGAGAGGATGCTGAGGATATTGATCCTCAGACCTACGAGGAGGCTATTATGAGTATAGACTCCGGGAAGTGGCAAGAAGCCATGAATTCTGAGATGGATTCTATGTACTCCAATAAGGTTTGGAACCTAGTTGATGCGCCCGAAGGTATTGTACCCATCGGTTGCAAGTGGATCTTTAAGAAAAAAGATCGGAGTAGATGGAAAGGTAGAGACCTATAAAGCAAGGCTAGTGGCTAAAGGGTATCGTCAAAGGCAAGGTGTTGACTACGACGAAACCTTCTCACCCGTAGCAATGCTAAAATCCATCAGAATTCTATTGGCTATTGCAGCACACTATGATTATGAGATCTGGCAGATGGATGTGAAAACCGCATTCCTCAATGGGAACCTCGAGGAGGAGGTGTATATGATACAACCTGAGGGATTCGTGTCCAAGAACTACCCAGATAAGGTGTGTAGGTTGCTTAAATCCATTTATGGACTAAAGCAAGCTTCCCGAAGTTGGAATATAAGATTTGATGAGTCAATCAGATCTTATGACTTCGTTAAGAACGAAGATGAGCCTTGTGTGTACAGGAAGGTAAGTGGGAGCGCTATCACCTTTTTGGTGTTATATGTGGATGACATCCTCATCATTGGGAATGACGTAGGAATGTTATCCACAGTAAAGACTTGGTTATCTAGACACTTCTCCATAAAGGACTTAGGGGAAGCATCCTATATCTTAGGGATTAGAATCTATAGAGATAGATCCAAGAGGATGATTGACTTGTCCCAGTCCAGGTACATAGAAACCATTGTCAAAATGTTTGGCATTGAAAATTCTAAGAAAGGGCGAACATGGATATGATACCTTATGCCTCAGCAATATGGTATATCATGTATGCCATGCTATGTACTAGGCCTGATATAGCGCATGCTCTGAGTGTCAAGAGCAGGTATCAGGCGGATCCAAGCTTGGAGCACTGGAAAGCAGTAAAGTGTATCCTTAAGTACTTGAGATGGACTAAGGATCTTTTACTAGTATATGGAGGTAATAGCCTTAAAGTTGAAGGCTTCAATGACTCAAGTTTTCACTCTGATGTCGATGATAGCAAGTCGAATTCAGGGTATGTGTACACCTTGAATGGAGGAGCAGTGTGCTGGAAGAGTTCCAAGCAAGATACCACTGCTGACTCGACCACAGAGGCGGAGTACATTGCTGCATCGGATGCAGCAAAGGAGGGAGTCTGGGTGAAGAAGTTCATCACAGATTTAGGAGTCGATACAGATAGCGACAAGTCGACTTCCTTATATTGCGACAACTATGGGGTGATTACTCAAATAAGGGAACCCGGGTCTCATCAGAAGTGTTCTAAGGAGGTTCCAGCTTATAAGAGAGATCGTAACCTGAGGATATGTAGCAGTGGAAAGAATTCCATCCGAAGATAACATTGCAGATCCACTGACAAAGCCGTTGTCTCATTTTGTCTTTGAGCGTCATAGGGGTCTGATGGGGATCAGACACATAGGTGATTGGCTTTAGGTCAAGTGGGAGATTGCTAGTCATAGGTGCCCAGCAAGCCAATCACGTGAGTGATGGCACGTGTGACTTGATACAGAATCTTTTTGCTTATTATATTTTGGCGTATATCATTTTATAACTATTGCATAAACGCATACATATATTGTGATGTCCTTGGATTTGTGCAATGGGAATCAGATCGTGATGAGATCACGATAATGAGATCGATTCACCTTTAAACACATATCCTAAATAATCCCGGTTATAGGTTACTCGAGAGGGACATCGTGATAACCGGACAGACTGGTGTGCTGTATACCCGTCCATATGATGGATGCAACTGGTCTCATAGCTGCTCGTGTAGGGACACTAGGGATACAGTACAGGTGCTCATTGGAGAATGAGTTCACTGATTGATCCGCTTATGGAATGCTGGATGGTTGATGATGCCTTATTGTCAGACAGCAATTCCGTAGTCCTAGTGGTGTATCTGGTCCTTAGACTTGAGACACCAAGGATGTCCTGTATGAGTGCTCCACTCTTTGATACCAGACTTATAGGTTTGGCTGTCCCCAGATCTAGTACAGTTGGTCATTGGGAGTGGTAGTCGACCTTACGAGGGCTATTGAGTGTCAATAGAGGATCATCCACTCTCGGCGTCATGAGAGGAATATCCTATGTGTTCTTGCTCAGACAAATCCCTAGCCAAGGTCATTCGGGTTGAGAGAGAAAGAGTTCACCGGGAGAATCCGATTAGAGTGAGACTCGAGTAGAAACCGTATGGGTCTGACAGCACAATACTCGATATATGGTCTCTGGGATATTAGATGGATGAGGGACTATAGGTACATGGTAACTGAGGACAGACAGGTCCAATGGATTGGATTCCCCTGTATCGTCTAGGGACTACGGCGTAGTGGCCTAGTACGTCCGTAGTCGATGAGTCGAGTGAATTATTACAGAGATAATAATTCACTGAGTTAGAAAGAGTTTTGACAGGTATGACTCACGGCCAGCTCGATATTGGGCCTAGAGGGTCACACACATATGGTAGGCATTGCGATGAGTAGAGGTTCGGATATGAGATATCCGACGGAGCCCTTGTCTTATTGGATGCAGATCCAATACCCACTAGGGAAGGACCCATTAGGGTTTGACACGGGATCTCTATAAATAGGAGGGATTCACAACCTCATAGGCTAGAGTCTTTGCTTGCCTTTCCTATTCTCCTCTCCCTCTCCACCTCAGAGTAGGCCTGGAGATTTGAGGAGCGTCGTCGCAACCCTACTGTGTGGATCACCGCTAGAGAGGAGGACGCTTGACCTCCTTCACCCTCTCCTAAGGATCTGCAAGGAAACAGGGATATACGATCTCCCTAGGTAACATAATCTCTATACGCAGTTTTGTGTTTTGCGGATTTTTTGTGCACCAATCTTCGCACGACGACGAACATCTTTTTGGGAATCGGGGATTTTTGTTTTCTTGTTCTTCCGCTACGCATATGATGTCGCCCCAATGATTTCCCAACATCCCTTTTATCCCACTTAATTAATCAAAACCAGATGAAGTAAGAGAACCAAATGTGCTCGTCCTCCTAGACTCCTATAAAATATCAAAAAAAATTTTCCCGATCACTATAGTTTACTTGACCTCAATATATTTTGCGCATCAAACATATCAAATATTTTAATAATCCTCAAACCATGCTCTAATACAACCTCTGTCGTGCCCCTCAAAAATATCGATGATATTAAAATTTTCATGACAAATCCATCTAGGATCCAAACTAACATTTGAAAATACTAAGAACATCCAAACATCTAATAATCCATAAAACCTGTGCAGTTTATAACTACACAACACATCACTCAATTATTCATAAAATCTGATCCCAACTAACCAAATTAATAATCACAACATAAATTCATAAGTGTTGGAGCCTATACAATAACAAAACCAACGTTTACCACAAGTTCATATCATTGCACGAATTAAAATTAACACTCCAGAATCCTAAACATGAGAGGTTCTTTAAACTTATACAAAATCCATAAGCTTAGATTCACCGTCAATATTTTATTAGATGTAGAATATGCTTATACAACAAAAACATATATACTGATAAAGATCTGCCCAAAATCTTCTAGCTTTCTACTGCCTCAGCCTAATTTTAACATTTAAGCAACCGACAAGCTATCCTGGAAAATTTATGTAGCAACGGATTGAGCATATAATGCTCAGCAAGTGACTTACATATCCATGGAAAAAGAGGACAATTTCCAAACAAATAAAGTTTCAAAATACAAGGCAGAATATAAATAATTCATAGACGTAATCTCACCAGGTATAGAATTACCAATGTCATTTCAATCCAACATATTTGGTTCATAACCGATGGAGCATAGAGTAATTGGAGCATATTAATAACCAATGAAACATTTCGGAGCTTATCAATGATGTATGAAAGGTTTCTGAGCAAATCAATGGCAAATAGGACATTCCAGAACATATCAATAGCATAGGAAATATTTCAAAGCATATCAATGGTGTATGAACATTTCGGAGCAAATCAAAGAATGATATGAAATAGAAGCTGAAACATCGTATTTGACGTTGCATTCATATCTTTCTTATCCAAAGCACAAATATAAATACATAACCAAAGCTCTTGATATCATATCAAATATATAGAAGGTGTAGTGGGACCAAAGATAGAATGTGATTCATCTATTTCTAAATGACCACTAGATAGAAGTCTCCCACGTTTGGGAGCTCTATCCACCAACGTTTAGTGGAAGTCAAAGGGGGCCGACAGAGCATCGCAGGCTCTATGCATAACACCCTTTACCATATCTAGCAAAGGTTTACAATATCCCATAACACCAGAGTACAAAAGGACAGTATGAACAATAAATAGTGCATATCGAAAGCACACGCAAAACAACCAAACGTACATATGCCTTTACGAGTCAATACGATGCAAGCAATAATCTTTCAAAAATGTATACAGATTTGACAGGAAATGAAAGCAAGAGTACACACAGATTCCAAGCAATCATATAGAGCTAAATTCAAATAAGAAGGTTAGATGAATTCAATATCCAAAGGAATGAAACTGGAATAGGCACATATCGAAAGCAAATGCAGAATAATGGGATATACATGTGCCTATATGAGTCAATACGATATAGTATAAACATTACACAATATATTTCAAGAATGTAAATAAATTATAGACAAGAGCAAACCAGAATTCAAGCATTATTATAAACCTCAATTGAGTGAAGGAAACTGAATGAAATCTATTTCCAAACGAATGAAAATAGAATATACGAAATCGACCAAAGCTTGATTTCTGAAACAGTGTGAGAGGCACATTGAACAAATACTTTAGATTGTCAATTATGCTCCAATACCCTCGAGAAAGCTATTATCAAAAAAATATCAATCTATTTTCTGATGAAATAAGTTTCGTATGAATCAAGTTTTCCAACAAGGAGTTATTATTGATTTAGTAACCAACGGTCAAAAACAAAATCACTATTTTGTAGAATTCATATGGTCGGTTCAATAAATAACAAGATAGGCTTTTGAATTCCAAATTTTTTAATCTATATATCAAAAGAAAGATCTACAGGTCTAGTTTCAAATGAAGTTAGTTTGGTACAAGTACGAATTTTCAACAGTGACTTATAGGCATTTTAGTGTTAAAAGGCCAGAAATTTTGATCCCTATTTTGTAGCATCTATAGGCTCATTTGAAATAGAAGTTTGGGTAAGTATTCGGTGTCCACAATTTTCAATATTAGTGTTAAAAGAAAGATATATGAGTCTAATTTCAAATGAATAAAGTCCTGCCTAAATTCACATTTGGTGCTAAAAATTATGGCTGAAATAATCTATAGGAGTCAGTTTAGTAAAAAATTTCAGATCCATGGTTTTATGTCTAGCAAGAGAAATATCAGGTTCTAAGCAGAAATATTTTAAATTATTTGAAACTAATATAAGAACATAGACTAATATTTCTATAGGATGGGATTAGAATACTTGTCTTTGAGAATTATGACCCCAAATGAGAAGATTTGAGCAAGGAAAACCCTAAAGCCCCAAATTTCTCTTCTTCTTCTTACCCCCTTTTTTTTTTCTTTCTTCTTCTTTCTCTCTTCCTCTATTCTACCATGTAGCTGCCTTCTCTAGTTCCTTAAGTGGGGGGATTTGCAATTTTAAGATTTTACAGTTTAGTCCTTGCATTATTATATTTATAATTACGTCCTTAGGGTTTACATATAGGTCGTCAGATTTTTTTTTTCCCTTTGAACAGATCCCCAAATCTTATGAATAAATTCTCAGATTTATACTTTAGCTCTTTTAAAAAATTTAAAATGAATTCTTACATTACAACTAGAAATTTATACGTAAATTTAGAAATGAAGGATGTTACACTCTCCCCCCCTTAAAAGAAAAAATTAGTCCTCTAAATTTATCATACCTATATCGATGAAAAGTTGAGGATAAACCTTTTTCATTTCCTTCTCTAGCTCCCAGGTTGTTTCCTCTCTAGAATGATGTCTCCAAATTACTTTAACCAGAGAGATAATCTGATTCTTTAGGGTTTTTTCCTTCTTATCAATAATCTGAGTGGTCTCTTCCACATAAGATAAATCTTTATCGATCTCCATCAGCTCATCCTTAATGATATGAGAAGGATCAGGTATATACTTTTCAATCATCGAAACATGAAATATATTATGGATATGACACAATGATGGTGGCAAGGCAATCCTGTAAGCGACAGAACCAACCCTCTCAAGGACCTCAAAAGGTCTAATAAATCTTGGGATTCACTTTCCTTTCTTCCCAAACCTTATAATGTCTTTGGAATGGGAGACCTTTAAAAATACAAAATCTCCAATTTCAAACTCAATATCTCGTCTTCTATTGTCAGCATAACTCTTTTGACGACTCTGAGTAGTTTTCAACCTTTTCCTTATAAATTAAATTTTCTCGGTAGTTTCTTGTATTTTGTCTGGTGCTAACAACTTTCTATCACCAACTTCCTCCCAACATATAGGTGTTATACACTTTTGCCCATATAAAGCTTCATAAGGAGCCATCTGAATACTTGAATGATAACTATAATTATAAGTAAACTTAATAAGTGAAATATCTTTATCCCATTCACCTTTCCTATCCATAACATAGGCTCTAAGAAATTCCTCAAGTGTTTGAATTGTTCTTTCTGACTAATCATCAGTCTGAGTATGATATGCAGTGCTAAACTTGACTTTAGTGCCCATAGATTCTTATAATCTTCTCTAGAATCTAGAGAGAAATCTGAAATCTCTATTAGAGATAATCTCCTTTGGAATATCATAAAGTCTTACTATTTCATTGACATATAAATCTACAAGTCTGTCAAACCAATAAGTCATTAATCGGTTGGAAATGTGCAGATTTTGTTAATTTATCAATGATAACCTAAATAGCATCATGCTTTCAAGAGGTTCTGGGTAGTCTTGAAACAAATCCATGGTAACACATTCCAATTTCCATTCAGGAATATCAAAAGGTTGCAACAACCCACTAGGCCTTTGGTGTTCTCCTTTGATTTGCTGATAAGTCAAACATTTTGAAACATACATTGCAATTCCCTTCTTCATGCCTTCCCACCAATAATGACTTTGGAGATCTCTATACATCTTAGTTCTCCTAGGATGCATGGTGCACTTTGAAGTATGACTTTCCTTTAGGGTTTGGGTCATCATATCTTGTTCATTTAGTACACATACTCTATCCCCAAATCTCAATAGGCCATCCTTTGAAACTTAAAATTTTGGCTTCAATTTCCTTTCTAATTCATTCCTCAAGTAGATTAAACGTAAATCTCGTAATTGACCTTCCTTAATTTGTTGAGTAAGATTAGATTGCACTTGAATGGAGGCCATCAATATTATTGAGTCTTACTCTTTCCTCACAGCATTCAAATCAAAATTTTCTTCTAATAACTTCCATTGCTTCACGACCAGACTAGCCATAAAATTTGTAGATTTTCTACTAAGTGCATCAGCTACAGCATTGGCTATGCCTAGGTGATAATGGATGGTGCAAACATAATTCTTTAGAAGTTCTATCTATTTTCGCTGCCTCATGTTTAACTTTTTCTGAGTAAAAATATATTTTAAACTTTTATAATCAGTAAAGATTTCAAATTGTCGCCCATACAAATAATGTCTCCAAATCTTTAGAGCAAAAACAATTGCTACCAATTCCAAATCATGAGTTAGATAATTCAGTTCATAACCTTTTAGTTGTCTAGAAGCATAAGCAATCACTCTCCCTTCCTACATCATAACATATACAAAGCCCTTTCTTGAAGCATCAGTATAAACTACAAATCTCTCACTACCACTTGGAATAGTGAGAATAGGGGGCACTAGTCAATCTTTTTTTTAACTTTTGAAAACTTTGCTCACAATCATCATCTCATACAAATTTCACATTCTTTTTAGTGAGTTTGGTGAGAGGTTGAGCGATTCGAGAAAATCCCTTCATAAATCTCTAGTAATAACCGACCATGCACAACAAACTTCTAACTTCTATTACATTTGTTGGTACTTCCCATTTAACTACAGCTTCTACTTTCTTTGGATCAACAGATATGCCCTTCCCTGAAATCACATGGCCTAAGAAAGTAACTTCATTCAACCAAAATTCGCATTTGCTGAACTTTGCATATAACTTCTTTTCTCTTAGTATGGATAATACATTTATCAAGTGTTCCTTATGCTCCATATTACTCCTTGAATACACCAATATGTCATCAATGAATATAATTACATAGTCATCCAAGAGTAGTTGAAATATCCTATTCATTAGTTCCATAAAAACTGTAGGGGCATTAGTTAAACCAAACGGCATTAGTCAACCTCAGGTCAATCTTAGAGAATACTTGTGCACCCTGTAGTTGATCAAACAAATCATCAATTCTGGGTATGGGATATTTGTTTTTGATGGTCACCTGATTCAACTATCTATAATCAATACAAAGTCTTAATGTCCCATCCTTTTTCTTCATTAATAGTACCGGAGCACCCCATTATGAAATATTAGGCCAAATAAAATCCTCATTTAATAGTCCTTATAGTTGCTTTTCCAATTCCACTTACTCAAATGATGTCATTCTGTAGAGAGGCTTAGATATTGGGATTATCCCAAAGACTAAATCAAAAGCAAAGTCACGTTTGGAGGTAATCCGAGCAAGTCATCCTGGGACACATTAGGCAAGGAGATAAATCATGTCCAATACTCTCAAAATAAAAGATGGGCTGATCTAATATTCAAAAAATGATCATTTGTTATATATCAATCCATAGTGGTATGATAAGAAGATAGCCAATCCATACCAAGTATAACATCAAAACTCCAAATCTCTAGGAGAACTAAATCAGCAAAAAGTTTAAGTTCTCTAATAAAAAAGAGACAAGAGGACCACATTCAAGTTCGTTATCAACGAATCTCCGATGATCGTATTTACATGTAGTACAAAATATAGTGGTCTAGGTTGAATACCCAAGTGATAAGCCAAATATTACAAATCAAATCATAGATGAGTCCTATGGTCAAACAAATATTTGCATTCATTCATAGACATGAATAATACCTTTGACCACAAATTCAGAAGTTTTAGAATCATATTCGGTGATAGCATATACTCTAACATGGGCTGATGATTCAGGAGGCAATGACTCTTTCTTCTTGTTCAAAGGGCAATCTTTTATTTTATAATCCAACTTTCCACAAGCAATATAGACTCCAGTCACCCGAAAATAGAAATTTGTTTCGTAATTTAACCTATAATTCACACATAATCGAGTCTTTTATGGTGATTTCCCTTTTCAAATTCAGATGTCTTGACCCTCTTATTATTGCTTTCTGATTCATTTCCAATCATATTTTTTTAATAAACTTGTCCTTTTCATTCCTTCCACTGATCTCCAAAAATTATTTTCATTGTTCCCATTAATGATCAACTTCTACTTCCAATATACGATGGCAAAAGAAATCGTTTTATCATCGGAATAATTTCGAGCATCAAATATATTCTCCATTCGTATCATCCATTTTTCTGCCACCAATGGATTAGGTTCATCATGCTTCCACTGTGCCACTCTGATTCAATATCCCCATTCATCCCTTTCATCCCATTTAATTAATGAAAACCAGATGAAGTAGGAGAACCAAATGTCCTCATCCTCCTAGACTCCTAAAAAATATCAAAGAAAATTTTTTCCGATCACTATAGTATACTAGACCTCAATATATTTTGCACACCAAACATATCAAATATTTCAATAATCCTTAAACTATGCTCTGATACCACCTCTGTCACGCCCATCAAAAATATCGATGATATTAAAATTTTCATCACAATTCCATCTAGGATCTAAACTAATATTTGAGAATACTAAGAACATCCAAACATCTAATAATCCAAAAAACATTTGAAGTTTATAACTATACAACACATCACTCGATGATTCATAAAATCAGATCCCAACTCACCAAATTAATAATCACAACATAAATTCACAAGTGTGGGAGTCTATAGAATCACAAAACCAACGTTTACCACAAGTTCATATCGTTACACAAATTAAACTTAACACTCCATAATCCTAAACATGAAAGGTTCTTTAAACTTATATAAAATCCACAAGCTTAGATTCACCGTCAATATTTCATTAGATGTAAAGTGTGCTTATACAACAAAAACATATATATTGATAAAGATCTGCCTAAAATCTTCTAGCTTTCTACTACCTCAGCCCAATTTTAACATTTAAGCAAGCGACATGCTATCCTGAAAAATTTATATAGCAACGGAGTGAGCATATAAAGCTCAACAAGTTACTAACATATGCATGACAAAAAAGGATAATTTCTAAACAAATAAGGTTACAAAATATAAGGTAGAATATAAAGAATTCATAGATGTAATCTCACTAGGTATAGAATCACAAATGTCATTTCAATCAAACATATTTGGTTCAAAACCGATGGAGCATAGAGTAATTGGAGCATATTAATAACCAATGAAACGTTTTGGAGCTTATCAATGACGTATGAAAGGTTTCTGAGCATATCAGTGGCAAATAGGACATTCCAGAACATATCAATTGCATAGTAAATATTTCAAAGCGTATCAATGGTGTACGAACATTTCAGAGTATATAAAAGAATGAGATGAAACTGAAGCTGAAACATCGTATTTAACGTTGCATTCATATCTTTCTTATCCAAAGCACATGCAAAAATATATAACCAAAGCTTTCGATATCATAACAAACATACAGAAGGTGTAGTGGGACCATAGATAGAATGTGACTCATCCATTTCTGAATGACCTCCAGATAGAAGTCTCCCACATTTAGGAGCTCTATCTAACCACGTCTAGGTGAAGTTAGAGGGAGCCGGCAGAGCATCGCAGGCTCTATGCATAACTTCCTTTACCATTTTAGGCTAAGGTTCACATTATCCCATATCACTAAAGTACAAAAGAGTAGTATGAACAATAAATAGCACATATCGGAAGCACATGCGAAACAACCAAATGTACATGTGTCTTCACGAGTTAATATGATGCAAGCAATAATCTTTCACAAATGTATATAGATTTGATAGGAAATGTAAGCAAGAGTACACATGGATTCTAAGCAATAATATATAGATTAATTCAAATAAGAATGTTAGATGAATTTAATATCCAAAGGAATGAAACTAGAATAGGCACATATCGAAAGCAAATGCGGAATAATGGGATATACAAGTGCCTATATGAGTCAATACGATATAGCATAAATGTTACATAATATATTTCAAGAATGTAAATAACTTATAAACAAGAGCAAACCAGAATTGAAGCATTAATATAAACCTCATTTGAGTGAAGGAAACTGAATTTAATCTATTTCCAAATGAATGAAAACATATTATGTGAAATCGACCAAAGCTTGATTTCTAATAGAGTTCTAGATGCACATTGAACAAATACTTCAAATTATCAATTATGCTCCAATACCCTCAAGAAACCTATTGTCAAAATATATATCAATATATTTTCTGATGAAATAAGTTTTGTATAAATCAAGGTTTCCAACAAGGAGCTACCATTGATTTAGTAACCAAAGGTCAAAAACAAAATCACTGTTTTGCAGAATTCATAGGGTCCGCTTCAATAAAAAACAGGATAGGCTTTTGAATTTCAAATTTTTAAATCTATGTATCAAAATAAAGATATCCAAGTCTAGTTTCAAATAAGATAAATCTTTATTGATCTCCATCAGCTCATACTTAATTATATGAGAAGGATCAGGTATATACTTTTTAATCATCGAAACATGAAATATATTATGGATATGGCACAACGATGGTGGCAAGGCAATCTTGTAAGCAACAGAACTAACCCTCTCAAGGACCTCAAAATTTTTAATAAATCTTGGGCTTAACTTTCTTTTCTTCCCAAACCTTGCAATGCCTTTGGAAGGGGAGACCTTTATGAACACAAAATCTCTGATTTGAAACTCAAACATATCAAATATTTCAAATCAACAAGGTCCTACCTAAATCCATGTTTGGTGCTAAAAATTATGGTTGAAACAATCTATAAGGGTTAGTTTATCGAAAAATTCCAGATCCATGGTTTTGTGTCTAACATGAGAAATATCAGGTTCTAAGCAAGAATCTTTCAGATTATTTAAAATTAATCTGAGAACAGAGACTAATATTTCTGTATGATTGGATTAGAATACTTGCCTTTGAGAATTATGATCCCAAATGAGAAGATTTGAGTAAGGAAAACCCAATAGCCCCAAATTTCTCTTCATCTTCTTCTCCTTTTTTCTTCTTCTTCTTTCTCTCTTCCTTTGTTCTTCCATGCAGTTGCCTTCTCTAGTTCTGTCTAAACGAAGGCAGAGAGGCTTAAGCGGTGGGATTTGTAATTTTGTACATTTGGAAGTTTAGTCCTTGCATTATTATATTTACGATTAGGTCCTCAAGGTTTCCATATAGGTCCTCAGATTTTTTTTCTCTTTGAATAGATCCCCAAATCGTATGATTAAGTTCTCAGATTTATGCTTTGAATGTTTTATCAAATTTAAAATTGATTCTTACTTTATAACTAGAAATTTATACGAAAAGTTAGAAATGAAGGATGTTACACACTCCCCCATTAAAAGAAAAATTTAGTCCTTTAAATTTATCATACCTCTATCGATGAAAAGTTGAGGATAAACCGTTTTCATTTCCTTCTCTAGCTCCCAGGTTATTTTCTTTCTAGAATGATGTTTCCAAATTACTTTAACCAGAGGGATAATCTGATTCCTTAGGATTTTTTTCTTTTAATCAACAATCTGATTGGGCTCTTCCACATAAGATAAATCTTTATCGATCTCCATCAGCTCATACTTAATGATATGAGAAATATCAGGTATATACTTTCTAATCATCGAAACATGAAATATATTATGGATATGACACAACGATGGTGGCAAGGCAATCATGTAAGCGACAGAACTAACCCTCTCAAGGACCTCTAAAGATCTAATAAATCTTGGGCTTAACTTTCCATTCTTCCCAAACCTTACAATGCCTTTGGAAGGGGAGACCTTTAAGAACACAAAATCTCTGATTTCAAACTCAATATCTCATCTTCTACTGTCAGCATAACTCTTTTGATGACTCTGAGTAGTTTTCAATCTTTTCCTTATAAATTAAATTTTCTCGATAGTTTCTTGTACTTTGTCTGGTGCTAACAACTTTCTATCACCAACTTCCTCCCAACATATAGGTGTTATACACTTTTTCCCATATAAAGCATCATAAGGAGCAATCGGAATACTGGAATGATAACTATAATTATAAGTAAACTTAATAAGTGAAATATCTTTATCCCATTCACCTTTCCTATCCATAACATAGGCTCTAAGAAATTCCTCAAGTGTTTGAATTGTTCTTTCTGACTAATCATCAGTTTGAGTATGATATGCAGTGATAAACTTGACTTTAGTGCCCATAGATTCTTGTAATCTTCTCTAGAATCTAGAGAGAAATCTGGAGTCTCTATTAGAGATAATCTCCTTTGGAATATCATAAAGTCTTACTATTTCATTGATATATAAATCTACAAGTCTGTCAAACCAATAAGTCATTAATCGGTTAGAAATGTGCAGATTTTATTAATTTATCAATGATAACCTAAATAGCATCATGCTTTCAAGAGGTTCTGGGTAGTCTTGAAACAAATCCATGGTAACACATTCCAATTTCCATTCAGGAATATCAAAAGGTTGCAACAACCCATTAGGCCTATGGTGTTCTCCTTTGATTTGCTGATAAGTCAAACATTTTAAAACATACATTGCAATCCCTTCTTCATGCCTTCCCACCAATAATGACTTTGGAGATCTCTATACATCTTAGTGCTCCTAGGATGCATGGTGTACTTTGAAGTATGACTTTCTTTTAGGATTTGGGTCATCATATCTTTTTTTTTTGGTAAGTAAAAGTAAATTGATTATGTGTAAAGTTTCTACAAATAGCTTTATCTATACAAGTCATAGACAAAGCCAAGTAACTCATAGAATGTGAATGCGATAGTTATGACTACACATGCTGTAGACTATAACTACCTGTGGGTACATTATTTGACATCATTCCCAAGATCTTTAGCTAATAGCAAAATTAAATTTGATAAAAATATCTTTTTCTCTTCGTGTGAAGTGCTCGGTTTTGAGATCATGCTCCATGCAGGATCTTGAGTCTCTAATAATCTCTTTCAAGAGCTGAGCATTGTTTGTGTGTTGACATTCAAAGATTCTATTACATCTCTCCTTCCACATCCACCAAATAGCGCATCTGAAAGTAACCTTTGCTAGTTGTGTAAGAGGCCCTTTTCTTGAGAAACATTGCATAAGGTCGCCTAGTTCTTGGTGCAAGTTTGGTTGCGACAGTCTATTGAGTTCAAATCGCTGGAGAATCTCCTTCCATATCCATTTTGTATAATCACAAGCAAAATAGAGGTGGTCAACAGTTTCTTCTTGTTGCAAACAAAGAGAGCATCGGTTAACATGATAGATACCTCTTCTTTTCATATTGTCTATTGTAGGTAGTTTATTGAGAAGGGCCTGCCATGTACATAAGGAGTGTCTTTGTGATCCCGGTCGATCCCATGTCCAACTGCTTGGGACCCACTTGTTATTTCTTTGCCTAATTTGATTCCATGCGGATGTGGCACTAAATTTGCCATTGTCATGAGGCCAAATAAGTATATCTGAAGAGTTGTTCCTGATTGGAATAGCTATGATAGTCGGCCAAAGTGATAGCATTTCGGGAGAAATAGGATTAGGGAGACACCAGGTACCGTTAGCAATGAACTCGGAAACCTTCCAATCTTTGGGAGCCCCAAGATCTTTTCGTATTCTGTCGCCATATAATTGAAATATACTCTTCCCATTCACCCAAGGATCTTACCACATATTAGTACTAGTTCCATAAGAGATTGCATACGAAATGTGTTTGATTAGCCAATTCCTAGCCTTTAAAATTCCTTTCCAAGCTGCAGAGTGGTATGTTCTTGTTGAAATTTCCCAGATTGATTCCTTTGAAAGATACCTAGCAAAAACCCATTGTGACCATAAGGAACATTTGTTTTAAAAAAGATCCCACAATTATTGTACCAGGCATGCTTGATTCCAATCTCTAGTATTTCTCAAGTTTAGCCCCCCTTCATCTTTCGGTTTGCAAATGC
>NW_027021326.1:65761-74038 GCF_036884655.1 Musa acuminata AAA Group | reverse complement strand
ATACCGGACCAGACCGGAATAGGGTTATGTACATTCTTATTATGAGGATGGGTCATTCGAGCGTATGTAAATAGATACTATGTTTACATATGGATCGCTACGTCGTTACATTCTATTTAGGATTAGGAATAGGCGTAATCGGACCTGCTTTTGACATATCTATCGGTATTTGGGTACCATATTCACTTCTTTTTGGGGCTTCTATTGAATCGAGAAATAGGTTTGATTGTACATCTTTTTGATATATATAAGGTATCCTCCGGATAATTCAAATCGAAGCAATTTGATGTCTGACCCGGGCCTATATGACATGACCGATCGATAGAAATACTCCAACACTCCACCTTTGTCATATATTCCATATATCACATTAGATAGATATCATATTCATGGAATACGATTCACTTTCAAGATGCCTTGATGGTGAAATGGTAGACACGCGAGACTCAAAATCTCGTGCTAAAGAGCGTGGAGGTTCGAGTCCTCTTCAAGGCATAATATTAAGAATGCTCATTGAATGAGCAATTCAATAACAGATTTCGGATCTAATCAATATTGATATACCGAGTATCTTATCTGTTGATACGAAGTATTCCGGCAATCCCCACGATCCGAGTCCGAGCTGTTGGAATTGGAATAGGTTCGGCAGGGGATCACGAAATCTTGGCGATCTTCTCTATCTAATGAATGAGGAGTCCGTTTGGAAATCGTCCGCCCCGCACCCACCCCCGAGTATATGATTCAAGAGGAATCACACAAGGGTAGATTGATAAAAACCTCTGGTAAAATACCCACCAGTACCCATAACCCAGCAGATAAAGTACATTATATAGTCCGTTTTAGGGATTGGCGACTTACCCATTCAGTGACTTTGGCACTGGACGTTCCCAAAATGGATCGGGTCGGGTGAATTAGAGAATAGACAGACGTCTGTTGGAGACAGACGTCTGTTGGCATTCCGGCCTTCCTTCTCCTTTCAGGGCCTATCCGAAAGAGAATCCAGTACCTCTTGGTCGTGAATATCTGAATAGGACGAACCGGCCTCCGTGGATATCTTTGCTTCGGAACAAAACAATTAGAATTAGGCTCGGTCAACCGGAATATGTATTATCCATATGGGGGATCTTCCAATTGAGAAGATCCATCGACCTGAGACGAAGAGAAAGGTCTATCTATTTTCTTTAGTTATTCAGTTAAACCAATGATTCGTTATTGGAGCAGATAGCAACAAGCATTTCATCGGACATGCGTATTTTTTATTTTCCGATGGATTTACATGGTTTCATTAATGGAAATTGTTTGATGTAGTGAGTAATAGACTCTGGTTGTTCGCCGTTCAAGAATTCTTGTTTAGGCAGTTCATATCATCCATACATAGTGTTTTGATCTAAGATTTCAATTCTTCCATGTTTCAGCAGTAGCATATTGTTCCATGGAGCTAAGGTCCAAAATATGGAATAAAAAATGTTTCCACGACTCTACCACCCGGCCAATCCTGTTCCACTTAATCCCTTTTTCATGGCCACATATCTTTACGGCTAAGGAATGGGAAATCTTTCTCCTGTTACATGAATCAAATGTTTCATTTCATCCGGGAAAAGCCATCCCTTTCTCAACATTGTCTTTGTTATTTGATCCAATAGCGTTCCGTTAGATAGGAACAGATTTGATAAATACTGATAACTCTCGGATAGAGTATTAGAAAGGAAAGATCCATTAGATAATGGACTATTGCTTCTAAGCCATCTCTGGCGATGAATCAACAATTCGAAGTACCTTTCTTGCGTATTCTTGATGAACCAGCATTTATACATAGATGTAGAAGGTTTTGTTTGGGAAGTAATAAGCACCTTTGACATCTCTTCATCTGCAAAGAATTCTCGACGTGAAAACACAGAGACAAAGGGCTGATCTTTGAATAGGAAAAAGAATGGATCCGCAGGGTCCCAAATGAATTGGCTTACTCGAAAAAAGCCTTGTTCTTTGGAAGATCTATCTCGTGTCTGGTACTGCATGGTTTCACTCTGCAAGAACTCCGAATCATTCTCTTGAAGCTCATCCTCTTCATGATACTCATCCTCTTCATGATACTCATCCTCTTCATGATAAAAGGTCCGCTTGCCCCGAGCCCGATAGAGAAAAGTGGGCTTTTCAATACAATCACATAGTTTGCCACAAGGGCGCCATATTCTAGGAGCCCAAACTATGTGATTGAATAAATCCTCCTTTATCTGTTGCAGGTCGACGACCTCTTCCTCTTCTTCAAACTCCGATTCGTATTTTTCATATAGAAATCTCTGATCAACGATAGAACAAGATCTGTTTTGCATCATATCTAACTGTTCGGACCGAAGAAGTAATGTCACTCGATTATTATCAAACTGACTGCAATCTTTTTCTGTCCGTGAGGGTCCCACCAGAGCGCCTTCTACTTCTAATAGGCCATGAACTAGATCAGAATCATTCTCAACGAATCTATAAGAAGTGATCCAATTTTTTTCATCAGGTCCGGGTGAAGACCAAAGATCTTGAGCGACCGATCCGGCAGAACAACTCAAAAGATAAAGAAGTATCGTTAATTTCTTCATGCTCGTTCCAAGTTCGAAGTACCATTTGTACAAATAAGAATCCCCTTCTGATCTCTTCTTCATATAGATAGATATAGGATCTATGGGGCAATTACTTAGAAGTACATTTTGTGCAACAGCCCTTCCTATCTGATAGAAAAGGATCCCATGATCCTGAACCGATCTTACCTGGGATCGCAAATCCCAAGTTTGTCTATGAAGAGCTAATCTAATTGTATTATTAGTTTCTATAATTGATTTCTTCTGTGTAATACTAATTGATAGGGCCTCATTGATAAGTGCTACAAGATCTCGTACATTGGAACCCATGGTTATGGACCCCAATCCGTTAGTATGGAACATTTTCTTTTCCAAGTGAAATCCCCTAGTATATGAAAGAATGAAAAAGTGCTTTCGTTGTTGCGGAATAAGAAGCCTTCGTATCTTAATGCATGTATTTAATTTATTCGGAGCTATTAGAGCGGGATCCACTTTTTGGGGAATATGAGTCGAAGCAATAACAAGAATATTTCTAGTGGAACATCTTTCACAATCTCTGGAGAGATAGTTCTCTAATAGACCGAGGGATAAGTAATTCGACTCATTCATATACAGATCATGAATGTTTGGAATCCATATTATGCAAGGAGACATTGCTTTTGCTAATTCGAATTGAAAGGTGATATCAAATCGGTCTATTTTCGGCGTCATATACATAGTTAGCAGCTCCGTATCAAGGTCATCATCAATATCGTCACTATCATCAATATCGATATCGTCACTATCATCAATATCGATATCGTCACTATCACTATCATCAAAATCGATATCATCAATAAAATAATCTTTAGGCTTGTCATCCGGAACTTGTTCGGAAATACCGTAATGAAAGGAACATAGGGGTTTGTCGCTAGGTATTTGACCAAATAGGATCGTCCAGTTCCTATAGAACCTATCACTAAAATACTCCTAGAAGGGGATAGGGCTAAGCGGAGCGAAAAGGGTTTTCCATGAGATGGGAAATGAAAACTATTAGCCCCACACGAGGTTTGTGAATAAGTAATTGTCTGATAATGAGCAAGGAATATCCGTCTTTCTGCTAAACAGGATCCATTGAACTCATAATTCATTATATACTTGTCAACTAAGTATCGTAAGTAAATTGATCCCGGTTGTTCAATCATTTGATAACCAGAGTCATTCTTTGATAAATGATCACTATGAGTCAGACTCAATAGAATTTGATCAATCCTTTTTTCTGTCGTTAAGGTGGAGAACTGAACCAAGAATTCTCTTTCTTCATCATCAATCGAATCACTGTTCGCGACCCAGGATTCTATTTTCTCATCAATCCAATCACCGTTCACCTTTTTTCTTTTTCTTATCAATGAATGGATCTCTTTACTTGTACGACTTAGATGTCTCGTATTTCTCGAAAAAGTGATTCGATTGATGGGATTTGGTATGATACTTATGAGATTGATGGGATTTGATATGATACTTATGAGATCGATGAGATTGATATTCAAATATTTCTTCCTAGAACGTATTGATTTGACCCCACAAGCGACCAATAGCATGTTGCCACCAAAAGCAAAACCCCGTATTTCTTCCAGAGAATCTCCTAATTGTTTCAGAACAACTAGAAAGAGATTCTTTAACCAGAAAGAATTCAGTTCAGATGTAGGATACCCATCCAAAAGTTTTCGCAACTCAATCATGTATGATGGAATCATCAAAGATTTGATCTTTTCTAACTCTGTCTGTAACTCACTAGAGGCTTGGGAAACAAAGAGAAGATGTATACGAACGAGATATCCAGCAACAAGAAGAAGGGAAAAGATTGAATAGAGGAACTCCAACTCCCGAGCATTTGTTGATCTCAGATGTGTCCATATCAATGGAACGGGTGACTCATTATTTCGATGAATCATTTCTTCGGACAGAAGAAGATTCTGTAAACACTCCCTCGAAATCTCACTTATCAGACTCAAAATCTCACTTATCAGAGTCCATTGTGGAAGAATCTTCTGAGGAATTGGCCATGATATATCTGATCCATGCATAATATCATGAAAAATGGATACAAATTTGTGACTGCTACTTAGTATCGACAATGGGTCTGAAAAAGTATCTAAAAGGGTGAAATTTAGATATTTGCACTCTGTCAAAGTAAGGAACCATGGCATATATGTTTGGAACGGATTCCATTTTGTTTGGAACAGATTCCATTTTGAGAGATTTGAAAAGCACTATCTCGTTGAAAGGTTCTATACATCTGCCGTTTCTCAACGCATTTCTTTAGACTCCGTTTTTTTTTCCTCTTTCCGGATGGTAAATATTTCTCAGAACATGGAGTGTGAATCAAACCCATGTTTGAATTGAAACTGAGATACCGATGCAAGTTCTTCCCTTCTGAATCAGATAGATTCATATCTGAAAGAGGCTGACAATAAGTTCTTCCAAAATTGACTCTTTGTTTCTCTGTTAGAGGTGTTGCAGAAATGTCTGCGATCGAGTAAATAGCTCTACGAACGAATGGCTCGGATCGAATTGGAAAACGGAAAGATTTGTACAAGTTATACGTTTTGTCACCACTTGTGGAAAATCTTTAGGTATGAATATGTTAGATACCTGTGACTCGATTGGTGAAATAGTCTCTCTCTCCAAAAAAATATGTTTTTTTTTACCGACGCACGAAGAAAATATTTTGTTGCGAATGAACAAGGTAGTGAGGAATTGTCCATATGTAAGATCATAATTATTGATACGGGTCTTTTCCACATAAAAAGGGAATCTTTTGTTACAATAGAACCAGAAGTGATTTGGATCATTCAAGAATCGAAGTCGATTTGCTTTATAAAAAGAAGATATCAATGAACTTCTATGAAATGGTTTCACGGGATTCAGCCAATTGTCTCGATCATGGAATATCATTGAGAAATAGGAATCCGTGTTATCAAAGGATTTCCTGCGATTATTTCTAGTATAGAATGAGTCAATCATCCACTCTGGTATCTTTTTGAACAAAAATGGTAATGTTGTTCCTCCATTGATAAAGAATTCCGGTCTTTGGGAAGTATCATGATCATCCAATAAGAAGGGTTTCAATTTATTCAAATGAACGATTTGAACACCTATTGATTCTAACAACTGATTGCGGAGTTGATCATTCGGACCTTTCAATTCACGGATGTGGATCTCGGACCTATGAATGGGGATATTCCCGATACTCACAAAGAAAAGGGGAAGTGACTTGGACAAAAAGGGAAGTGACTTGGACAAAAAGGGAAGTGACTTGGACAAAAAGAAACGAAGTGACTTAGACAAATTTTGTTTGTCGATAGCCTCGGACCAATCAATCGAATATTGATTAATACGTAACCGATCGAACACTACTTGAAAACGGTTCTTCTGTTCAGAAACGAAATGTTCCAAATGTTCCTGGAAATTCTTGCTCTCATTGGACCATTTGTATCTATATACATCAGGATCCCGATTCATGGATCTCTCGGTTCGAGAAAAAAGAGGATCAAACCATTTCTTCTGACTCTTTTCAATTCGATAAATGTTGGTTGATCGTATATTTCATTATAGTTATATGATTCAGAGTATCATTTCCTATTTGATCCCTTTGAATTCCATATTCGAAGTTGCGATCGGATCTATTCATTAAAAAGAATCGATTAGATACATTTCTTATGTACCCATAGGTGCTATATTGGATTTGAATCAGATTTCGGATCAATCTATATTGATTGACTGCCTCCATTATGTTGTTGCTAGCAAATACCGCTGTTTTTAGTTTTGGATCTTCCAAATCATTCCCGCAGTAGATCCGGACCGATTTTTTTCTGATCCTTCGATAAAAAGATTCATTCTCTTCATAAAAAAGAGGAGGTAGAACCAATAAAGATTTCTTTTTCGATTCATCTCTGGAGTTGAATACCTCATTCAAGAATTTTTTTTGATCCAACCCGTAGGAATCAATAGAAAAGGCAAATCCCCTATGATACACCAGATCCGGCTCGGTTATTGATAGAGTGAATAGATCTGCCATTTCTTGAAATCTCTCTTCTGATTCAAAATCGTGGTGTAACGTGTATCCCCTTTTGTTCCGGTCATGGAATAGATGAAATAAATCAAAAAATGGATTTTGTTCAAGAATGAAATCTTATTGGAACTGTCCATATCCGGTTCATCCTTCGGAACCATATCACATCCCGGATCTGATGAAATAGGATGAATTGAGACGGTATTTTGTAAATACATAATTATCTTGAATATATCAACCATTTCTTTATTTTCCAATCGCCTGGAAGGGACAAAAGAAACATCTTGTTTTTTCTTCAAAAATTTCTGATCTCTAGTGGACCTCTCAATAGGATTCGAACCCAGATGAAGTTCTGACCATCTGTCAGAGAAAAAAGAACGAATTGATCTTGTAGGATTCCCAAGAAATTCTTCGATTTCTTCCGGAAGCAGATGATTATTCATCTGCTTCTCACGTTCCGTGAATAGCCGGGACATTGAGGAAGATCCAAAAAGGCATTTCGGGAATCGATCTGATTCTATCTCTGTTCGTTCCGTTTGAAGAAAGGAAGGATCCCAAAGAATCGATCTTTCTTTTAGTTGCTGAATGTCTGTTTGATCGATCAATGTGGGATATTCTGAATCCTCATTTCTAATGGAATCGAAATGATCTATGGATTGATCAGAAGATCCTTTCAATTGGCTAGAATCCCTTACTTGAACGAAAATAGATCTTGTGGAATCATATTGAATATTTGACAATACATTCCGTACCTTGCTAAAAAACCGATCCTTGTTTACCAACCACACATTGTCTAACCAAATCAAATTCTCTCTCGATACGTTCCTCAAAAAATCCGATTCGTGCTGATTCTTCCCCCAACTAACGAAGAGATCTTGGCGGAATTGCCACATATGAAATTGAACACAATTTTGCAAAGAAATACCCCACTTGTTTCTCGAGAAGAGATGGGAAACATGCTCAATATCATTTGATTGAATAGTTGCCTCAGCTCCTTGTTGTTTGAAGAAACCCTCCCCTTCAATTGGTCTTTTTTCACGAAAAGCAGACATGAGATAACAAATCAAGTCTTTCCCTAAGATTTCGAATAGCTGTCCCAAATTCAAGTTGATTATGTTTCGCTTCTTCCTCGGAGAAAGACGATCAAACAATTCCCAATCATGGTCCTTGCGGATCGGATCATCCGTATAGGATAAAAAAAGAAACTCCAGATATTCGCTATCTTTCTCTTTGAATGAGATCTTAATTCCAGCTACGGTTTCATTAATTCCAGCTACGGTTTCATTAGATATCTTACAACTAGAATCCCTCTTTTTTCCGATCCGGTTCCTCCACCACCGCGAACTCCGGTTAGATTCAGGCATGATACACTTTTTATTTATTGGGAGAACCCAAGTACTCTCTTGCGGATCCATGAAACAACTCTCAGAAATCTTTTTCCCTTTTGGAAGATACAGGAACGAAACAATCAACCTATTGATATTGGAAGACCGAAAAGATTCTTCCAATGTCTCATTTCTGGGTCCAATGGAATTCACATTTCTGGGTCCAATGGAATTCATAGGTATAGGAAGAAGCTCCATCAAATAGAGATTTTTTCTTTCGACCATCTTTCGATTGTTAATACGAGATATAAGGACCGCTACTACAAGCAGT